>NW_006760407.1:144487-145770 GCF_000271605.1 Fomitiporia mediterranea MF3/22
CAGATCAAGACTACCCATTACTACCCTACAACTCTCCTATGTTTCAGGCATCAGTACTTGCTGTTGTGTTGATCTCTTTCCTTTGTCCTAACCCTTTTACATTTTTAAATTTTAAACTTTCTAAACCCTTTTAAACTTTTGCCACCCTTCTTCTATTCATTACCCCTTTTAGTTTAGTGTTGATTCCTTTGTAGTGTAAACATGGACCCTACTACACTAACTGCCACCCCTACTGTCCTGCCAGATCAGCAGTTACAAGCAGAACTAGCTCAATATGTACAGACCTCCATTCAAGAGGCCTTTGCCAACCATGTGCCCCCAGCCCCTTTAGAACCTGTTCCAATTGTTCTGGAAGTCACAACCTGTTCTAGAAAGAAAGTACATGTAGCCTGCCCTTCAGACTTTAATAGGTAGCACTTTGAGGACTTCCAGCACTAAGTTGAACTATACATGGCTGCTGCTTCAACCAATCTATCCTCAGATCTTGATTGCATCCTATTTGTCCTCTCCTTCATGAAGGAAGGCAACACAGCCACCTGGGCCCAGAACTGGATTGAAGGTCATTGAATCAGAAGCCTAATCTGACTTTGGAACAATGAGTTGTACTTGGAATTCATGGGGCAGCTCTGTGCTTCCTTCATTGATCTGAATGAGAAGCACAATGTACAGAACAAGCTTGCATCTCTGTGACAGGGCAAACATTCTGCTGATGCCTTCTTTCAGGAGTTTAATATCCTGGCCTAGAAGGTAGGATTCATACTCAGGTTTGATGATGTCCTCATCAGAATGCTTGAAAAAGCTCTTCACCTGGAACTGGTTGATAAGATTCTTAGAATGATGCTGGAACTAGTCACCTACACTGAGTAGAAGATGCATACTATCTCCTTTGACTAAGCTGTAGCTTGGATGTGTCAAGTCTGTACAGAATGCTTACACATGTGTCTGGCTCTAACAGTTCCAAGCCCTCAGATCAATCTGCCTGTAATTTGCAATCAATCTGTTCTGATAGACATTAGAGAAGCCTAAAAGCAAGGAGCATGCTTTGCCTGTAGAAAGTTAGGGCACCAAATTAAGGACTGTCTACAGAAGTGACAGCACATTTGTCAGGTTATTAGAGCAATGATGAGTAATGAGTAGGATTTGTGGTGAGAAGCCTTTTCTGCAAATCTGGAAGTCACCTCAGAACTCTCAGACCCTGACTATGTACCCTAGGATTTTGTGGAGGCCCAACAGTGAATACAGTACTAAAGGGCTATGACTCAGATTTTTTAATGGCCACTTTT
>NW_006760407.1:146580-158039 GCF_000271605.1 Fomitiporia mediterranea MF3/22
ACACCACTGTTCTGAGTGAATGTGAACACTTCCAATGTTACTAACAGTTCCAAAAAGGTGACCAGTTGTTCTTCTTTGACTAGGATAGATATGTGGATACATATTCTAGTTAAGGTGGAATAGAGTCAATCTGAAGGATGTCTGAGACAGAACCAGTCTGGAACCCTCTCAGAACAACTCTACTCTGGAACACATACAGACCCAGCCTGCTGGATTTTGTCTGAGAGTTCCCCAAAGTCTTTAGTGAAGAGGAATTTGACTAGCTTCCTGAACACTGTCTCTAGGACTATACAATTGAATTGACTAAGGGTTTCAAACCTAAGGATTGCAAGGTCTACCTGCTCAACAGAGATGAGTAGGAGGTGCTTAACAAGTTCCTTTAGGAAAATCTTCAGAACAGCTGGATCCAACCCTTGAAGTCCCTCATAGTCTCCCCTTTCTTCTTTATCAAAAAGAAAGATAGGAAGCTCTGCCCAGTCCAGGATTATTGTTGTCTTAATAAGGGTACTGTCAAAAACAAGTACCTGCTCCCCCTGATTCAGGAGCTCATTGATAAGACACATACATCCAGGGTTTTCACTAAGTTGGATGTTTGATAGGGATACAATAATATTTGGATCCAAGACAGAGATGAGTAGAAGGCTGTATTCTGAACCAATTACAGATTGTACAAACCAACTGTAATGTTCTTCAGACTAACCAACTCACTTACAACATTCTAGTCATTCATGAATCACATCCTTGCAGATCTGATTGACTCAGAGTATGTTAGTGTGTATCTGGACAACATTCTGATCTTTACCCAGACAGTTGAGCACCATTACTAACTGATCCAAGCAGTTCTACAACAGCTCTGAGATAATAAACTGTTCCTCTAAGAAGTAAAGTGCTCTTTTGTACAGGAGTCAGTAGATTATCTGGGCTTTGTGATTGGTGGAGGAGAGGTCTGTATGGATCCAGCAAAGGTGACTATAGTTTGGAACTAGCTGTAACCTCAGAACCTGAAACAGGTCCAAGCATTCCTTGGGTTTGCAAACTACTACTAACACTTCATTCAAGGCTTCAGTACTATTGCCTGGCCCCTTCACAATCTCACTAGCAAGGATGTCCCTTAGTAATGGGATAATTAGTAGCAGTCTGTGTTTGAGTCCCTTAAGCAGGCCATTACTAGCAAGCCTGTATTAGCAGTTCTGACAGTTGTAGACAAGTTCTAAGTCAAAGCTGATTCTTCCAACTTTGTGAATGGAGCAGTACTGTCCCAGTTTATTAACAGAAAGTAGTGTCTGATAGTGTTCTGATTGGAATCCCTCTCTGTAACAGAACAGAACTACCCTATCTATGACAAGGAACTCCTTACAATTGTCTGTTCCCTAGAAGAGTAGTGTCAATATCTCCTCAGTACTGTACAGAAGTTTGAGATTTGGAGTGATCACCTTAATCTCTAGTACTTCCAGGTGCCCCAGAAGCTCAACCACTGCCAAGCCTGCTGGATGTTAGAACTGTAGGACTTCAACTTTGTACTGACCCACAAACCTAGAACACAAATGATGAAGGCTGATTTACTCTCAAGACAAGCAGGTCATGAAAGGGGGGAGAATGATAATGAAAATCTTGTTCTCCTAGACAATTCCTGTTTTGCATCCAAGACAATCCAAGAGATCTGACTCAAATCTGAGGATGTTGACTTTGTCACCTGTATACAGTAAGCTCTGAGACACATGCAGGACTGGGTTGTAGTGAAGCAACTAGAAAAGTAGGCTAGGGATTAGGAGGAGGATGAGGATGGACAGGTTTACTAGGAAGGCTGACTGTACATTCCAAAGGATTGGAAGCTGTAGGAGGACATTGTCCAAGCTCATCACAACAATCTGACCACAGGACATCTAGGCTGACACAAAACACAGGAACTTATTACTCAGAACTACTGGTGGTCTAGAATGTAGAGGGAAATCCTGAAGTACATGACTGGTTGTAATATGTGCCAACAGACTAAGGCCCACCAGACAAGGGTTTGGGCTCTCCTACATCTGTATTGGATCCTAGATCACTCTTGGGAAGAAGTCTTGGTGGACCTGATTAGCAAGCTACCTAAGTCTTAAGGTTACAACACTATCTGTGTGATTGTCAACTGATTCTCCAAGCAAGTCCACACAGTTCTGACCCAAACAGAACTCACTTCTGAAGGTATAGTGTGTATTTATTAGGATCATGTCTTCTAGTTACACAGACTCCCTCAGAAGCTCATTCATGATTGTAGACCACAATTCAAGTCGAAATTCATGCAGGACTTGTATGTGCTTCTCAGAATTCAAGGGAACCCTTCTACTACCTATCACCTGTAGACTGACAGTCAAACTGAGTGAGTCAATCAGGAGATTGAGCTCTACCTCTGGATGTTCATCAATCATCAGCAATTGGATTGGTCTGAATGGCTAGCTCTAGCAGAATTTGTGCACAATAACTGACAACACTCTACAACAGGACAGTCCCTGTTCTTCCTCAATCATAGGAGACATCTGTACCAGGGGACTGTTCCAAACTGGAATAGTAGTTCTGAATCTGTAACAGACTTTGCAGAACAGATGTACAGAACCAGGGAGGACACACAAGCTCTTTTGGAAAAGGCAGTACAGGTCATGAAGCAGAACTATGATTGGAAGAGGTCTGTGGCCAAGGATTACCAGCCTAGTAACAAAGTTATGCTGGAAGCCACTAACCTGACCACAGATTGCCTAATGAAGAAGTTGGACAATAAGTGCTTTGAACCCTTCATTATTGAAAAGAAGGTTAGCACCTCTGCCTACAAACTCCAACTTCCAGCAACATGGAAGCACATACACCCAGTGTTTAACAAGGTTCTACTGTCTTGATACTATGATCCAGGTTTTCCTTCACAACAAAGACCCCCACCACCTCTACCAGAACTCATTAGTTCTGAACTAGAATACAAAGTAGAGTATGTAGCAGATGCTAAGCTGGTGCATGGAAAGCTCAAGTTCCTTATCCACTGGAAGGGATACCCAGTTGAAGAACACACTTGAGAACCTGCTGAGAATCTCACCCATACTGTTAAGGCAATCCAAGACTTCTATTAACTTCATCCAGGTGCTCTGTGTCAACTCTGCCTCACAGATTTCCAAACCCTACCATTCTAACCTATGCCCAAGCTGCTGACCAAGCCTAATACTCACTAATCAGAATGATTGGTTTTAGAGGGGGGGTGATGTTACAGTTCTCTACTCTTGTACCTTCAGTTCTGAGGGTTCTACACCCTTCTGTACCAGAACTCAGGACTTCCATCCCTTAGGGGCACTATTTATGGACTATATGTATGCTGACTCTTACCACTACCCTTCCTTACTTCATCATTCCATTCCTTTGACCACCCCTTCATTCTTTGTATCATTCTATAGTCTCTTACCCTTTATCCATCCCTTCATTCTTTGTACCTTTATCTTTGACATTCCTTTCTTTCATTCTTTGTGGCTTATCATTTGTAGTAGCTCATACTCTCTGAGTGCTCTTGTGTAGTTTAGTATATATAGGTGTACAAGATCAGACTGGTCCTATAGTCTTGATCTTGTCTACTCTAGGTAGTCCTGTACTCTTAGGCTCACTCTATATACTCTACTCTTGTCTCACTCTCTCTCTCCACCTGTTCTGCAAGTTCTGACTACATTCCAGTACTTACATTCTGTATTTCTGTTGTGTAGGATAGTTGTAGCCTGGGTCCCCTCACTGAGCCTTCAGGTCCCCTCTACACTGTTGCTGACATATCAGTCACAGTAAGTATAAGAATAGATTCAAGTGCAGAAATACAACCACACAAGATACAGGCAAACTACATAGTGTAACTACATTACATACAACTATATTCACACATAGAAAGACTTCAGGTAACATTACAAGGAAAAGGTACATAGATTGAGTGATATTGAGTATAGAAACTGTAAACTATTGAATCACACATCTAGAAACAGACCAGAACTACCTACCAGACTTGTTTTACTCAGCAAACTTGTTAAAATCAAGCATGAAAGTCAGCAACAATCAAGGAAACATTAGAGATATAGTATCAGAAGCCATGGAGGCTTATATGAGTGAAACTACAGGTACTAAGAGGCTCAAGCATCCTAAGAGTAGGAAAGGAAACAGAGAATTCCTTAAAGCAGACATACAGATACAATGCACAACACACATTGTTTCCACAAAAGATCTTAGAGAAACCAGTCTTTGGAAATACAGCAAATACATTTCAGAAGTCAGTCAATATGTGAAACAAACAGTTTTACAATGTATTTCTCAAGTGTAAGTAAGAATGGCATACAGTTTCAGCAAAGAAAGCATTATGGACCATTATCTACAGAGAAACAGTATGAATGATGCTAGGTAGACACCTTTGCTATCTTTGAACGGATTAGATGATGATTATTTCATCAGCAAGATATCAGGAACAGTACTAGAAGAGTTCTACACACAGAGAGGACCCAGAGGTATGTAAGAATGTAAATACTATCCAGAGGAGCAAGATACACTCTTAAGACATGTTTCTACAAGGGAAATGACCAGTCAGGCATGGAATAGACTACATTCCAAGTACAAACAACATTCACTATTGCTTTATTAGAATCTGCACACAGTTTTAGGCAGAAATTTCATTGTTAGACTCAAAAATACTAAGAAAACAAGCAAAGAACTTGAAATTTCAAGATATGCAAATACTAGACATATATTTTACTCTAAGTACTATGGAGAAGACCTTCAGGAAGACCTACAGTAAAGAAATGTGTATAGAAACTACTAGAATAGGTATAAGATTCAATCTAAGGACAAAAAGAATAGTTATAGTAACTATAATTATATCAGGCAGTGTATACAGTCTTACAGTATAAGACTCAGAGTGAGCAGTGAACCAGAAGACTTCAAATTGAATTGTACAGACTACAATAGGCATACACATGACAAGAATACAAGAATTGGTCTCACAGGCATTCAAAGGTGCATACAAGAATCAGACTATATACTAGAGAAAGTACAATGTTTTAATTGAAAGCAAGACTCATATTATGTTACAAATGGCTGTACACATAGTACAGAAAGAGCTCAGTATATCTCAGAAGCTGGATTACCTTCAGAGAACTTGGAAATCAATTACACTACACTAGGAAGGAGTACAAGAATGCTAGGAAATGGAAGCTATTAGAATTTGAGTATGAACAGTTATACAAACATTCTACCATTTTCTATATTTCGAATATATCCACTGGTACAGCAGGCATGCTCTACAGACAGTGAGTATGAATTGAGAACTCTAGAGGAAGACTTATTCATGTTTAGCAAAGAATTCAATGCTCTACAACAGGTATCAAGCATAGGAAAGTATGATTCAAGACTGTCATTATGCTCAGACTATATAGAAGTACAGATTCTATTTGTATATACTCTAGCAAGAGTAAAAGAGCATTTGATACAAAGATATAGACACAGGAACAGACATTTCTACTGTAACAACAAAGAAACAGTATGTTTTAGCACACAGAGATGCTTTGAGAAAGGAATATTATATCTTCCAGATTGGAAATGTGACAAGACACTCAGGAGTCAACATCAGCATGATATATTCTATATACCTAGACACTCAGAGACACATTTAATGAGTAAACACTATTGCAAGCAAGCAAATGAATACTCATTTGAGGACAAGAACACATTTTTACAGTATATTGACACAGTACAACAGTATATTTCATTCAGGAACATGTCATATTCGTCCATAGACATAACTGATGATTGGAGAACCTTAGTACTAGAGAACAATTTCGATTCTGAATTGTTTGAGTGTATACATGAGCTTTCAGTCAATAAGAAATACCCATCACATGATGATGTATACAGCTACACATGCAACTACTCATACAGATCAGTATATTACACATATATGCACCTAATAGCCACATATTTTAGCAATTTTGACACAGTTGAACATTATACAGTGTATACAAAGGATCATAAGGTATTCATGATAAATTCTGCAGGATCTACAGTTGGAATTAGCAACAAAATCATGACAGTGACAATGAATACTTCAGTACTAGTAGATTTCACACACACCAGAGTTGCAGACTGAATTAGTGTTAGAAAAGTCATTCTAGGCAAAACACTACTTACTCAGTCGAGAGTACACAGGTCAGGATCAAGGATAAACTACTGTACCATTGCAAGAATGAAATACAGCTTAAGGAAATTGATACAGTACTTTGATATCAGACAGTTAGATAACTGTAATATCATACTAGGAACAGCAATTCTTATTCAGCACAACATTTCTACAGGATTTGATATGTCTATACTATGGATTAACAGTGCAATACATCTATCAAAGACAGGAGAACAAGTCTCAGAGGCATACATTAAGGATATTAACAGTTTCAATCAAGAAACTAAGGAACTTGCACAGGTAATTGACAATTACAATACAGAATTGTATCAGGAAATAGTGGACATGCCACAACTACTTCTCAGAGTCATCAAACAGATGAAATTGCTCAGTAATAAGGACAAAGAATGTCAGTTTCACAGAGAAATACACTAGGATACTTGGCAAAAACAATTGCAATTCAAGAGAAAGTATTATATCTGTACTAGAAGATTCAGTATTACTACAGAATTGAAAGTAATGACCATACTACTGCTTCAGAAGCTCAGAAAGATCATAGAAGACCCTATAGGACTAAGAACAGTCAGTGATCTCACAGAGCAAAGCAAGGAAACCAAGGAATATTTGTTTCTATCATTAGATATTAGATTTACTAGGCATTCAGCATACAATGGACCTCAGGAGACACATTTTGTTCAGAAAATCAATACCAAAGTATCAGAATACGTATCAGGATATTCAGTACTCATTGAAAGACAGACTAGTTGTCTAAGAATTGTCATAGCATTCGAGAACATTGAGAGATACAATCTACAGGATATTGAGGCTACAGTACACATGTTAGCATACAAGGACTTAGGAATTATGCAAAAGACAACTCAATATATAGAGAATTATGCTTCAAAATATAGCAACAATGACCCAGAAAGGTTATATCAGACACAGACTAGCATATCTCAGCTTTTAGAAAGAAAATACAGTATATATATCAAGCATAGGACTAGTTTCCTTTGGAAAATATTGTTAGAAGACACAATAATAGTACATCCACATAGTAGAAAGGCTAGAACAATTTACAAAGGCATAGAATTGGACCTCCAAACAGAGGGCAAGTCTACTAGGAGTACCATACATCAACTCGAGGCACTAGACAAAGTGAAAGTACTCAGCAAGTTGGATATTCAGCAGACAATACCAGAAACGTCACTCTAGAGCAATGAACAATCGAATTTGCAAGAATTCATTCAATTAGCACACAAATTGGATACAAAAATTGACAGACAGGTATTCAAACATTATGAGAATAGTATTATTATTGAGGAACATGAGTAATGGAATTCAGTATTTGAAAGCAACACAGAGGAAACACAATACTGGAATGTATCACAGAATATAGACAATATAACTCAATTACCATTAGAAACAGACTTCACACAAGGTTTCAAATACTGAAATCATGAAGGAAACCTATTCAGACATTGAATATTAGATTCAGAACAAATTCAGAGATCCTACAACGAAAATGCATTCATATTTTGCTGGGAGGGCAAGAGGTACATACTTCAGCATACATTTTGCATTATCAGGACTCTACTACATGTCAGGAATGCTAGCAAAAGCACAGGAAGACTTGAATATTTGTTTCGAGCACACAGTATGTCTAGGAATACATTTGCATATTACAGAGAACAACTGTACTACAAGAATACAATTGCAAGCAATGATTTCAATTGCAACCTGTGTCAGAAGCATAGGATTGACAAACCAGACAACAGGAGAACAATTGCTTCAATACACACTGTTCTACTACTCAGTAGACCTCAAAATTACAAAGTTAAGTATTTTAGAAGACCTACTTCAAGACTCAGAAGTTACCCAGGACTTTCAGACAGAGTTAGTTTTGCTATTTGTTTAGTAAAATTCACAGCACACACAACTTTACTAAGTCAGACACATAGAACAAAGAGAACATCACAAATCGACTTCGAATTTGTCTACAAGCTTCAAAGAATACAGGACTACATTGTCAGTGATAGATATTCACTATTCAGGACCATCTATTTGAGACGAAAGCAAGAACTTATTGGCTTTACATGGGAATTATTAACAGCAAATAGTTTATAGACAAAACAATCAACTATAAGAAGGAACAGATCAATCACACAGTTATACACACAGTGCATTCCAACAGAACAGAAAGTCAGGACTTATACTCAAGATATTAATGAGTATTCAGACACAATTACAAGATCAGAAAGTACAAAATGCACATTAATATTGATAAACTACAGCTACAAGACAAGATATTTGATACAGAATGGATTCAGGACAGGTAATTGTACCAGAAACAGGACTTATGGTCAGACAACAGAGCATACAGAATTATGGGCAATCAATACAATGCTTCAGAGGAGATATAAGTCAAATAGACAGACTTGTAGACGTTGTACAATGTCAATATTCGATCTACACAATCCAGGACATACTTCTATTGAGATTATGGAACTACAGGTATACAGAGTGACAACACTATTACCTAGGTACACAAGTACTTACAGAATTGTCAGGAATATGAAGTACAAGGCACTAGAGAGAGATTTGCTAAGAGAAAGGACATTACACTATTACTATCAAGTATTACTTTCAATACTATTGCACATACACAGACCTAACAAAAGCAAACTGTTTCAAGAAAGAGAAACAGTACAAGACATCAGTTCTAAGGAAAGAAACCAGGAAATAACACATACAGGCAAGAATACAAACACTTGGTTGAAAGCAAGATAGAATACAAACAGACATAGATTGAGATTCCATGAGACAATCACACAGTTCAAAGCACTACAGGATTACTTAGAGATACAGATACATGCTACTGTTGATACATCATCTTCACAACTAGGAATACTCAATACTATGGATATTCAAACAAACAACAATCCATTAAGACACAAGGTAGCACAGCAGACACAGGAATACAGTATGGAAATGCAGGAAGAACTATCCAAAATGTTGGAAACAAGCACATATAGTCAGTTTTGCAAGGTTATCAGTGATATTTCAAGCAATTCAAGCAGGGAACACATTGTATTATCATTAGAAGGCAAAGGTAATACACCTTATTGGCATTGGACATTGTTAGTGTCATAAATTAGGACCAGGAGACACACAATAGACTAGTACAAGTCTATTAACAAACTTGATACTACTATTAACTATGTTTTTGAGTGTAAAGGACCACAGAACACTACTTTACTCCTTAGAAATACACAGGATACTTCCCCAGACACTGCTATTCATCTATTAGGACATCAGGCTACTATCCTACAGGAATACCAACTTCAACAACCCTTACATTTGATAGCAAACTCACTATTATGTTTTCAATACCAGGACAAGTATGCTAGGAGAGACCAGACGTGTTAAGACACAAGGACCACACAATCTGCTCAATTTGACACAAAACCTGTTCAATACTTTGCAAACCCAGTGAGCAACACTTCAGGACTCAAGACAAGGAATCCAAATGGTTGACTGTGATTTCAGTTAACATTGTGACAAGTTCTACAACCTGGAATACATACAATCTACAACAGAACTGACTCAGGACACCCCTTGGACTACCAGTAATACTTCTACAGGATTACCAAGTGCACCCCCAATTTTATACACTTATTAGTTAGTTTTCTATTACTTATTCAACTAATCTATCTATTATTCTTAGAGCATTTAGGACTAAATACTGGAGGGCAGGTGTAACAATTGCACTCTTGTACTGAGTGTGTGTAAGCACACTCCTTACTATGAAGGTGTTGTGAGTGCTTGTAGGTGCTTTTTTTGTTATTAGTTAGCCTACTTGTATCTACTACATGTGTAACTATATATAAAGAGTCTTCAGGCTAAGGGTTAGGGGATTCTTTTCCCCTTCTCAATACTTGATTACTGATTACCCTAGTCAGTATATTGAGTGTGCTGGTAAAGAAGAGAATCTTCCTTATGTAAGGCTATTCTACATATCCTTACACTACTCCTGAGTAATATACACATGTAGTAAATACAATAATACAATCTACTGATGCCCAAAACGAAGGCAAACCAGTTAATGAACATAAGAAAGTTGAACCAAAGTAACTAATCCTTACATTACAGAATGCCTACAACAATTACTGTACTAAACAAGCACAAGATTCTAATGATTGGACAAAGAATAATGCATACATTAATACAATGTATAAAGCTAATAAGCAGAGGAAATTCAATCTGCCAAATCTGTTCAATCTGACAAAAGCAAAATGTTTCAATTGTGGAAAAACAGGACATTTCTCTAAGGAATACTGTAAACCTCCTACTAAAGCTACAAAGCTTGCATGCACTAAACATCAAGCTAACATTGTGTATAAAACAAATCAAACTGTAGAAAACACAACAAATGCATTTATTATTGAAAACCCAAACGAAAACAATGTTGAATTAAAGGAAGGTAATGTTGAAATGAACAATAATGCCTACACTCTTATTCTGAGCAACCAGGACAAACAATTCAAACAATACGTTTCCTGGGTATGTACCAACATATTTACAAATACAAGCATAGCTAATGAGAAATCCTATATGCAAACAATGGATTTACTCGATTCTAGTGTATTAATACATGCTACTCCTTATCTATTTTGATTAACAGATGTACACAACATAACTCCTACAATCATAACTATTGCAAATAGATTAACAATGACTCTTAATTGAGCTGGATCTATGTGTATTGAAATCCCGAAGAATATACAAGAAAAAAGTGTTATAACATTACAAAACATCTATTACTATCCACAAATGACCTTTTCCCTCATAAGTCAAGCACTACTATGTAGGGAAGGTTATTCTTTTATGTTTACAAACAATAATTGTACTATAACATCACTATGTAACAAATACATCAGACATATACAATTGAGAAATAACTTGTATATTTTGTACAATAATCATTTATTAAAAACAATGAACAAACTATCTATTTATGATATACATAAATACCTTGGACATATAAGTTATGATTATATTAAACAATTATTAAAGACACAACCAAGTGTACTATCAACTAAAATAACAAACTATGAAGAAAAAGAATGTATTGAATGTATAAAAGCAAATATTGAATGTACACCAATACCAAAACTACATCAATCTCCTCTTGCAAATCAATTTGGAGATCTTATTCATATTGATATCATTGGTCCTATTAAACTGTACACATATAAGAACATACACTACTTATTAACAATTGTAGACTAATTCTACTTGTTAG
>NW_006760408.1:0-12958 GCF_000271605.1 Fomitiporia mediterranea MF3/22
TTAGGAAATCCCCAATTGCCTTATGTAGAATTACTACACTTGGAATGTCTTGGATTATTGGACTTCACTATGTAGTATATAAGGTAGATACTTGCTTGATATCTCAATAAGAGAGAGTACTTGGGGCACTCCTGCTACACTTGTTAAAAACAATCCTGTCTCACATTTACTCTATTTCCTTTACTACTTCCTCTGTATAGAATTATTACCTTACTATTACTCTTCTGCTTGTTTGTTCCTAATCTGCTTGTTATATATGTATCTCTCTAGAATTACAGTGTTTCTGGTTCCTTGACACTTCTCAAAAATCTGTCTCTAGCTTGTATTACAGTACTCTCACTCTAGTGGACAGAGACTACCTCCTAGACAGATCATTTGAGTCCTGAAGCATTATGTACTACTCTCTGTTTGCAAAATCTTTGGTTTCACATTCTATAGTTGTAAAGAACAGTCTACCTAGTAAGATCCTGAACAGAGCTTTCTACACAACTTGTACTATAATATTTATGTGAAGCATTCCTATAGAAAGTCACAACCTTAGAATCTGTCCTACAGTCAATCCCTAACCTGTGTCTACTGTTTTGAGTGTAACAGCCATATTGTAATCTAACAGAATCTTTAATGCTTCTTATACATTAGCTTGAACTATGTTCATGCTTGAACCCTAGTCTAGTACACAATCTACCTCAAATTTTCTGTCTACTATTATCTTGAGTGTATAGAGTAGAAGTGAATGGTTGACTTCTACTAACATGTTGTAATACTACTACAGTACACAAATGTTTGATCCTGTAACAGGTGGCTCTCTACTATAGAACACAGTGTTTCTATCCATTTGGTGCCTTGATGTAACTAATTTGTGAGTCTTCTTCTAAAGCTTTAGAGACAATGTAAGTAACTCCTACTGTGTAATACATACTTCCTAGTTCAAGCTGTATTCTAAAACTCTTCTAACTATCTCTGAGTCCTTAATTAGTGTAATGTAGTAGTATAAGTACTCCTTCATTCTAGTTCCCTCTTACTGTGTACTTACTAGTATTAGTCTGATGTTTGCAAGCTTTACTACTTTGTAATTACACTCTTACTTTCCCTTCCCCTTTGTATCCTTTACTTTCAATTGTTCTACAACCTTCTTACAGGCTTCTCCTAGTATTACTTTAAGCCTTTTAAGCTCTGTAAGGTTCTCCACCTCCTCCTCTTCTTCTTCATCAACCTCTACCATTATAACTGGTACAGGAGCTCCTAGACTATGTACTATGACTAGTATAGCTTGTATGAAACTAACAGAGTACATTTGTAATAACAGAAAGTAGCTATCAACCTTTTCCTTCAAGGTTTGCTCTATCCTAGAAATAGTGTTTCTGTTAGCTATAATAATTTTATTGTCTAGGCTCTGTGTACACTTCCTGTTTGTAATGTATTCTAACACTTTTGAGCAACTGTGTATAAAATGTCCAGATTCTCTACAAAACACACAACTTCTGTTTCCTGATCCTCCACCTGAACCTCTACTGTATCCTCCTCCTCCTGATCTTAGGCCTAGCTTTATTGACTCTACTTGTAATTGTAGACTCTAAAGCACTTTTACAATACTTGTCAAATTAACCTCCTCCTGTTTGACCAGAATCACAGGCTGACTCACAAGTATATCTGATCTACTATCTGCTATGAGTGTAGATCCCCTAAGGATCAACCCTACTGTAGCTACAACTTGTACAATGTTGTACACAAGTCTGTCCTTATAGTCCAGATACTTGATTTCTAACTTCTGTGTCAGTTTCTCTGTAATTACTTTATAGAACACATGTAGAAAAACACAGTAAGATTCCTCTAGTGACAGCTTATTGTTTGTTGTCAAATAGGTTACTATAAGTGTAAACTCCTAGTAGTACATTCCCAAATTGTCCCTATTCATAATTCCTCTCTCTGCCCATTTCTACACTATAGTATCTAAGTCACTCCTAGTATACTGTGCTCTTGTCTTGAGACTCAGATAATACACAATTACTCTTGTCTTAAATGTATCCTAAGATACTTTATCTGTATTATCCTACAAATCCTCTACTTCTACAGGCACATACTTTATTACAAGCAGAATGATATCTGCTCCAGCTATGTTGCATTTGTTTGTAAGACTCTCTATGTCTGTAAAATACCTTTACAACTCTTAGGGCTTGGTTCTGTCAAAGGACAGTGTATTATATACTCTGTAATGAGGCAGCTTCAGAATGTTCAATGTAGCTATTGGCTACACTACTGGCCTTGGTTGTAATAGAATTTGTGTGTTTACTTGTAGTTACTAAAGTAGTTACACATTACTTGTAAGTTATTGTTACTGTAACTAGAGCTGTGTTGTTAATAATATACTAGTTACTAGTAAGAGTAATAATACTAGCTACTAGACTGTCTCTGTTTCCTGTAGAGACAACTGTACTCTTCTGTAATACAGTATTCCAGTTACAGTCAGTTGTGATGTTGATGTGTTTTAGGAAAGTTGTAGAGTAGCTGACAATCTTGTACACAATTCTAGAGACATGAAATGTAGTAGTTTGTTACAAATTCAGAAACTGATTACTTGAGGATTGAGTAATAATGCTACAAGGTCTTCTTCTTCCTCCTCTTTGTTACTGACTCAAGTGCTCTACTGTTCTAATAGTGTTTCTAAGGTTTCTACAATATTGGATTCTGTACTTCTAGTGTTTAGACTATTAGATGTTTTGTAGCACAATTGGATTCTAGCAGATCTGTGTGTTCTACTCAATACAGGTACTAGTACTGACTGTAACTGAGTTGACCTAAGGCTACAGGCTAGTGTCTGAGAAACCTGTTCAGAATGCTGAGAACTGTTAGAACTTGTGTTGTTTAACTATAGAAACCCTCCTTATAGTAGGCTCTAGATGAAACTCCTGTAAAGTGTCTAAGAGAAGAACACAGGTGAATTGTTAAGTTTGAGGGGGAGCTAAACCACAAGTCTTAGGAGACTAGAGTAGTTCTGAACAGGTGTAAGTTCTTCTAGCACAGTTACAACCTTAGAAGAGAGATGTGAATAACAGAAAGTATACTTTGTAAAGTACACAACAAACAATCTAATATGGAAAACAATGAAGACTAAGACTATACCTCACACTAGAGGACTTTGAGACAAGAGACAAGAGCTAAATCAATAAGTGAACTATCTGAATTCCCTCTGTATCTAGTACATGAGTAGCTGTATTTATAGTTTTCCAAGTTCTGGAAAAGTATAGTACTAACAGGGAAATGTTATAGCTAAACAAAAGAAAAATTACAAAATATACAAGAACAAATAAGAGAACCTTTTGCTAGAGGTTAGAAGAAAATGGGGTGAAAATGTATGAGGAAAATTTATATAGTCTGCATTCTAGCTATAGGAAATGTTATACAAAAGAGAAAAGCAAGATTTATATTGAAAGAAGTAGAAGGTTCTTATACTGTTATTATCTAATCAGTATAGACAAAGTGTAGAGAGTTCTGAGATTTCTAGCAGTCTCCTGAGATCATCACTTTGATTACCCTAATGTTCTATCTGATTGGAAGATTATAGTACTTTGATCCAGGCAATAATAATATAATAGTTTACTGAGCCACTCACTATGACACAACTTGTGTTCTGAGTCTGTAATAAGTACATAATCTGTACATCCTATAGAGAAAACAATGTGTGTAAGCCAATTCTGAGACTGTACACACTTGCAGTTCTGTTTACAAATGCTTACAATGTGGAATAGTTGAGTGTTCTCAGAGTAGGCTTCTATGAGTCACATAGGTGTTTGGAATTGATTACTGTGATTGCCTGCATGCAATATACAGTTCTTAGTATAATGCCAATTGTTTTAATACATTAACAGTGATAGAAAGACACAGACATACACATACACAGTTGATTCTATTTAGTACAGGAAAGTATTCAAAAGTGAAGAACTGCTTCAGATAATTTCAGGACCAGGAGAATGTTCAGACATTCAGGTATATTGATTCTACAACATTAGAACAGACATTTCCATCTTCAGGATTGAAGAAACAGTTAGTAAAGAGTACAATTGAAAAACTTTACATAGAACAATGTTCTATAAGGTACAATTGGATGTTACACTATAAAACTATTCAGTTCATAATGAAGAATTGTTCAGAAACATTGAGACCAGCTTAAAGTACAAGGATCTATAGTATACATTGTATCTATAGTAGAACATAAGGTATTACATTGTAAAATACACTTTCAGACAGTCAGGATTTATTAGAATAGACTCAGAACACTCTATCAGACATATTATGAGTAGTATAGACACTCAAATGAATGTACTAACACACATATACTTAGGATACACAGTAAGAATCATGTTATTCAAGCTATAGGATGACAATTACAATCTACAGGATGTAAAACTACTACAATCTATGTAACATAATGATAGTAAAACACTACTAAGATTAGAAAACAATATGCTTTGTATAGAACAAAGTACAAAAGTTTAGAGGGTGACTTCAAGCTAGAGAACAGGTTCAGAACTCAGACAATCTGCTCAATCTGCTCAATCTGCTCAAACAGATTATTACACTACTTCAAGGGAAAGTAAAGGTAATACACATACAGTTAGCAAATATTAGAGTAATAGTGAATTAGGAATGATTGATCAGACTATTTGAGTATTCAGGCATGATACTTTAATGCTACAGAAGGAAACAGAGCATCAGAATGCTCTAAGACATCTATTAAACAATGATACAATTTAATCTACTCTAGGAATGAGTAGTTACAATCAGTTTAAAGTACAAAATCATACAGAAGACCTCTCCAAATACTACAGATATGTTCTAGAACAGTACTAAACGTTTTACACTGAAAATGAAGTCATATTTTAATGAGAGGGTGAGAGGCACACACATTACATTTGTAGGAACTAGTCTATTGGAAAAATTGAGAACATAGTAGAGGAATTTCAGAATACATCTCTACTACATGTTATTACATTACTATCCTACAAGAACAAGAATTTGCACAAGGTCAGCTAGAAGCTACAACACTAATACATTCTATTAAGGAAGAAGGCTATAGCTTTGTTAATCAGGGATTTACCTCTACACTTCCTAAAGATGTAGGAGAAGAGAATATTTGTAATTACTATACTACTGGAATTTCTACTTCTATACATATTAATCTATACTGTGTGTCTCAGAATACTCAAGAGCTGAAACATTATATTTCCCCAGGAACTCTACTAATTCCCTTTGAAAAGTGTTGTATTAATAGTAACAATTAAGAGGCAACTTTTCTACTAATTGACTATATAGTAATATTGACTATGTTTAATTCTATTAATGTTTTATCTAGTTTCACATAGTTTGGAACTATACTACTTACTGTCTAGAACACTACTACTGTCTTAATACTTACTAGATTGACTTTGAATCACTTTAGAGAGACAGTACTATATTATAACAATGTTTCCTATACACATAGACAAGGTATTTTATTATTTACTTGTTACTAACTGTTACTTTAAGTAAGTTTTCCACCTTTTCTACTAATTTTTAGTATTTAGGACTAAATGCTAGAGGGCAAGTATAAGGATTTAATTTACTAGTTTGTATTTTATTATTACTACATTACTGATCATGTCAGATCATTATACAGTAGGACTTACAAGCACATATATTCTCATTATAGTTAGTTACACTTTCTCCTCATGTATTTACATGTGTACTACTCTATAAAAAACAGTATTAATTACTGAGTAAAAGGGATTCTTTTCCCCTAACCTCTTACTCAAGTACTAGGTTATCTCAGTCAGTAGTCAAGTAAACTAAGAGTGATTAGAATTCTCTTGTAAGGAATAGTGAGTTTCCTTACACTTTCTATCTGTTTTATAAGTTCTAACTATGTTATAATACTTGTGTTCTATATTTCTGTTATATAGAATAGTTATAGTCTAAGTCCTCTTACTAAGCCTTTAGGTCCTCTCTACACTATTACTAACATTAGATTAAGACTACTTATTACTACTCTACAACTCTCTTATGTTTTAAACATTAGTATGTACTATTATGTTAATCTCTTTTCTTTGTCCTAACCCTTTTACATTTTTAAATTTTAAACTTTCTAAACTCTTTTAAACTTTTACTACCCTTCTTCTATTTATTACCTCTTTTAGTTTAGTGTTGATTCCTTTATAGTATAAATATAGACTCTCTTACACTAACTACTACTCTTATTATTCTACTAAATTAGTAGTTATAAGTAAACTTAACTTAATATGTATAAACCTCTATTTAAAAGGCTTTTACTAACTATATACTCTTAACCCTCTTAGAACCTGTTTTAATTGTTTTAAAAGTTATAACCTACTCTAAAAAGAAAGTATATATAGTCTTACCCTTTAGAATTTAATAAGTAGTACTTTAAAGACTTTTAGTACTAAGTTAAACTATATATAATTACTATTTTAACTAATCTATTTTTAAACCTTAATTGTGTCTTATTTGTCCTCTCCTTTATAAAGAAAGGTAACATAACTACTTAGGTCTAAAACTAGATTAAAAACTATTAAATTAGAAGTCTAATCTAACTTTAGAATAGTAAGTTGTATTTAGAATTTATAAAACAACTTTATACTTCCTTTATTAATCTGAATAAGAAGTATAATATATAGAACAAGCTTGTGTCTTTATAACTAGAACAGTACTAGGAAAGTACTAAACACTATTATAAACAAGTTCTATTAAGTTCTAGGTTTGTTAATATATACAGAATACTAACAGGACAAAAGTATCTTTGTTACAGTTAAAAATAAGAACTAATCTATATATATGTAAGAACTTACCTTTGTTACAGTTAGGAATAAGAACTAGTGTAACAAAGGTGAAAAATCAAAACTATATATATTAGAAATGAAACAAAGGTAACTTATATTTAAAGGGGAAAACAATACAAAAGATAAAAAGGAGAGTGTATACACTTAAAAATAAAGAGTATGTGACTTAGACAATAAGGAAACATAGTATAAAGATAAAAGAGGAAATGTGTATAATTTTAGAGTTTATACTAAGAAGGTTTAAGTTTAAAAGAAGATTCAGGTTTGAAAATGTAGTTCTATACTAGAAAAGGTATAAAATAGTATAGAAAATATTATAAGCTGTAGAGTAGACTTATACCCTTCCCCTTTCTAAAAAAATAATACTCTTATATGAGTGTAAGACTAACTATACTTATAATAATTTTAGAGCTATTCTTTAGAGTTTAGACTCTATCTTCTATTTACATTCCTACTTACTCTATCCTTCCTATTCTACTAAATACTGTTAACCTTACTCTTTATACTTTCTGTCTACAATCTATAATACTTTATATACTTTCTTATCTCCTTCTACTAGACCTAGTCAGTTAAGAGTGTATTATAGAAATAAGGTGTTATTATTTAGAACATAGTACTTTAACTAACTTGTATAGAACTTAAGAAAGATCTAGTTAGAGTCAGGTAACTCTAGTATATATTCTGACTTGTCTGAGTTAGCTACAATTATAAAGTACAGTCTATTATAATATAGTATAAACTTTATAGTATGTTCTAGTATTTGTATAAGATAATCCTGACAGTAGTTATAAGTAGAGAGTATAACTTAGTCTCTTACTATAAAACAGTTTTCTACTGTATAGTTCTAGTTAGTATAATGTGTCTAGTATGTCTTTACTATTAGAAAGGTGTCTTATACTTCTGTAATATTCTAGTGTATGTAAGTAAGAAATTCTACAGTTTGTATCTCTAAAGAATCTGCTTGTAACAGTTCTAAATGTTGTGTAAGTAGTAGGACTGTTTATAATAAGTAACTATATTGTAATTAGAACAGAGAATAACTTATAAAAGTATTGACTGTGTTTATAAGACAGAATTGTACTTATAAGAGCTAGGCCTACTACCTCTACTATTAGTAATTTATATAAAAGTATAATAACTAACTTACTAATTTGTTAGTATACTTACTAGTACTATCTGTCTCTAAGTAGTATACTATTAACATCTTTAGCTTTATACCTGTTTGTAAATACAATACAGTCTAAAATCCAAACAGGAACAAACAGTCCTTATTAGAAACAATTTCCTAAAGTAAGCTGTTTTTATAATACTATTTATTAAAAAACAGTCTTACAAACTCTTCTACTATTATGTCTATTCTATAAGGCTTAATTCTAATGTTTACTCTACTCAACCTATCTATTATTGTTACTATTCTATTATATCTACTGTCTTCTAATAGTAGTTTAACAAAGTTAATTGTAATACTCTTAAAACATAAATTTAGGACTAAAAGTAAGTATAATAAAATAATAGGTTTTATAGTTAGGTTCTTATTCTGTTAACATGTATTACATTCAGGAATATAATTCTACTTAAGATTCTAACACATATTAGGCTAATAGTATGAGTTATATAGAGTAAGGTATGTTTTATCTATGTTAAAATATTCTAGTTTATTATGTGTAAGATAGTATAAGGTTTTGTAAACATTTTTAGTACTTAGAATTACTAACTAGTTGTTTAAGTATAAGAGCTTATAATCCTTCTAAACTCTCTCTATACTTTTAAGGTTAGTATACAGTTTATAACAGAATTCATTTGTGTTGTAACTGTTTCTAATTGTTGTAAAGAGATTAGAATCTATAAAGATCTGTATAACTGTTCCTCTTAAAGCTTTCTAAGTAGGACTTCTATTTTCTTAGTTAGAGTCAAAGTCTAAATAGTAGGAAAGTGTATCTACAACTGTATTCTCCTCTCTCTTAATGTAATGTAACTTATAGTTATACTAAGAGAGCTCCTTTATTTACTAGGCTTGTCTTCTAAACAGATCCTACTGTGTATTCAAGTATTTGAGAGTATAATAATTAGTATAAATATAAAAATATACTCTAAGGAGGTAAACATATTATTTCTTAAGTGTGTAAACAATTGTAAAGAGTTTCTACTTGTATACTAAATAGTTGTACTATATAATATTATATTACTTAGACTCAAATACTATAAGTCTTATAATTTTCTATAAGGATCTAACACTAAGAACTATTCTAGTCCTAGAGTTACTCACATTTATAGTTATATAGATTTGCTCACCTGAGTCATAGTCTACTATAGTAAAATACTCTCTACTAGTAATAATTGACTTAATAGTTTTAAAGGCCTACTAATGTTCTAGTTTCTATTCTAGAAAAACCTTGTTATAATCCTTACTTGTAAACAGGGAAAGAACTACTATATACTCTACTAAGTATAAAAGGTATACTATAATATAGTATAACAGTCTAAGAAACTTACAAACATTCTTTACTCTCTAGAGCTGTAACTATTGTAAAATGTGTTTAACCTTGTCTAAGTCTACTTCTGTCCCCTTTATAGTAATCAAGTGTTTAAGGAGCTTAACCTTTGTATAGAATAGTTTAATCTTCTTTTATAAACAAATGAGCTCTTTATTATAGAGTGTTTACATAACCTTTCTAATATTCCTAATGTATTCTGTCTTAGACTTTAACTAAATAATAATGTTATTTAAGTAAACATAACAAATTTTTCTAATAAGATACTCTAGTACTTTTGTAACCTACTATTATTATATAGTTAGTATATTGTATAACTCTATTAGTATAACTGTTTATTTGTATAATCTGAATAGAGTACTAATTATAGTGAGTAGAATATGTTTTAAGTACATACATGTTTAGAAGAACACATTAGTTATGTTAATCTTAGTATATATGTGTTTTTAGATAGTATTATTTATAATCTTATTAATATAAGAAAGTAGGGTACAATTATAGATTGTATTACTGTTTAGTGTCTAATAATTATATACTATTTGTAAGAGGTCTGTAGGATCTGTCTTTAGAATGAGAAACACAAGTAATACATATAGGCTTTTCAACTTGTACAAACAACCTGTCTAAGTATACTAATTAATAAGTGTATACTAAGCTTTCTAGTATTTTTGTAAACAAGTGTAAAATTGTACAGTTACTATCTTAGAAGGATTCTTAAACTGTATTTTATAAGTAATACTTTTAGAAAGCTCTAAAACTGATAGTATAGTGTTTAGAAAGTAGTCCTAATACTATTACTTTAGTTCTTTATCTAATGTCTTAAATCTCTCTAACTTAGTTAGAGTTTCTATATACTTTTAAACAACTATAGTTAAAGTTAGTATAGGCTCTAGAGTTCTGTAAGTTGACTATAAGGTACAAACTAGTTCTACAGTTTCTACTTTTATTAGATTATAGTTAGAATCCTTTAGAATAACTACTTAACTTTTTATATTAATAATAATTCAATTCTTCTAAAGAAAGAGTGTACTAAGAATTATTTTATTATACAAGTTATTAACTATACAAGCTTTTACAACCTTTAACATTTATTTCTAATCTACTAACTATACTTGTAGCTTTACCTACTTTATAATCTGTTTTCCTAACTCTTTTACTAGTTTGATTGTTAGAGTTATAATAATGTGTTTCTTAAGTAGGAATTACTTAAGACTCACTTAGAACACTAGTTTCTTATTAATTAGAACTGTAGAACAATTAGAGTTAATTATAAGTTAAATCTAAATTAGAGTAGAACTATCTTTTATAAGAATATAATAGTTTAAAAATAGGAGAGAGTCAGAAATCAGAATATACTTAGATTCATCTTTACTTACAGGTTTTAGTACTATAGACTGTTACAATTCTCTACTTCTGTACCTTTAGTTCTAAGAGTTCTACACCCTTTTATACTAGAACTCAGGACTTCTGTCTCTTAAGAGTACTGTCTATAAACTATATACATACTAACTCTTACTACTACCCTTCCTTACTTTATTATTCTATTCCTTTAACTACTCCTTTATTCTTTACTCATTCTATAGTCTCTTACTCTTTGTCTATCTTTTTATTCTTTGTACCTTTATCTTTAACCTTTCCTTTCTTTCATTCTTTATAGCTTATTATTCTTAGTAGTTTATACTCTCTAAGTACTCTTGTATAGTTTAGTATATATAGGTGTATAAGATTAGACTAGTTCTGTAGTCTTAATCTTGTCTACTCTAAGTAGTTCTGTACTCTTAGACTTACTCTATATACTCTACTCTTATCTTACTCTCTCTCCCTACTTGTTTTACAAGTTCTAACTATGTTCTAATACTTGTATTCTGTATTTCTATTGTATAAGATAGTTATAGCTTGAGTCCCCTTACTAAGCCTTCAGGTCCCCTCTACACTATTACTAACATTAGATTAAGACTACTTATTACTACTCTACAACTCTCTTACATTTTAAGTATTAGTACTTACTATTATATTAATCTCTTTTCTTTGTCCTAACCCTTTTACATTTTTAAATTTTAAACTTTCTAAACCCTTTTAAACTTTTACCACCCTTCTTCTATTTATTACCCCTTTTAGTTTAGTACTAATTCCTTTATAGTATAAACATGAACCCTTCTATACTAACTACCACCCTTACTATCCTACTAGATTAGTAGTTACAAGTAGAACTAGCTTAATATGTGTAGACCTCTATCTAAGAGGCCTTTACTAACTACATACTCTCAGCCTCTTTAAAACCTATTCTAATTGTTTTAGAAGTTGTAACCTGTTTTAGAAAGAAAGTGTATATAGTCTACCTTTTAGACTTTAATAAGTAGTACTTTAAGAACTTCTAGTACTAAGTCAAACTATATGTAGCTACTACTTTAACTAATCTATCCTTAGATCTTAATTGTATCCTATTTGTCCTCTCCTTTATAAAGGAAGGTAATACAACTACTTAGACTTAGAACTAGATTGAAGAACATTGGATTAGAAGCCTAATCCAACTTTAGAACAATAAGTTGTATTCAGAATTCATAAGGTAGCTCTGTACTTCCTTTATTAATCTGAATAAGAAGTACAATATGTAGAACAAGCTTGTGTCTCTATAACAGAGTAAATGTTCTACTAATACCTTCTTTTAGGAGTTTGATATTCTAGCCTAGAAGGTAGGATTTATACTCAGGTTTAATAATGTTCTTATTAGAATGTTTGAAAAAGCTCTTTACTCAGAACTAGTTAATAAGATTCTCAGGATAATACTAGAACTAGTTACTTACACTGAGTAGAAGGTGTACACTATCTCCTTCAACTAAGCTATAGCTTGAATGTATTAAGTCTGTATAAAACACTTGTACATGTGTTTAACTCTAACAGTTCTGAGTCCTTAGATTGATCTACCTATAATTTACAATCAATCTGTTCTAATAGACATTAGAGAAGCCTAAAAGTAAAGAGTATTGTCAGGAAAAAAGTACCAGTCATTTTTAATCTTATATGAGTATATAATATGTAAAATATTAATAATATGTAAAACATCATATACCACTTTCCCTCAGCTGAAAATGTTATCTAAGATACAATAAGGTTAAATAAGTCAGATTAATATTATAGAAAGTACTAAGAATTATATGTTATTATAATATAAGTGTAAGATAAATACATATTATGAAGATGTATAAGAGCTTATACTGCTTTCCCCAAACTGATAAGATACTATTTTACTTGTCACTTTCTATAAGTCAAATAACATATTATATGACATCATAAGCTATTTACAGTTTTATCTAATACTTTAATTCATTATAATATAATATATATATATATTTGTAGCTAATACATACAAAAACTACATATTAACAAAAGAGAACTACTTATGCTCAAGACCACACCTCCTTGTGCCTTTCTTCCACTGCTTCGCGAGATCGTCCCAGTATTTACATTCCTCCACAGAAAGCAAACGCGATTGATTTGAGATTGTCTTGGATAGGTCGGCTTGACGTTGACATTGTGACAGGATTGCCTTTCGCGATAACTACAGCCACCACCTCGTTCTTTCGTAAACGACATTCGTGACACAAAGGAGGAATGCATTGCGGGCCGAACAATGTA
>NW_006760408.1:14228-33500 GCF_000271605.1 Fomitiporia mediterranea MF3/22
AAGATATTTATTAAGCTTGTAATCTTACAAAAAGAACTCCTACTTATTATAAACATTTATAAAACTTTCATACAGATTATAAGTATAGAAAATGTCTTATTATTATATTATATAATAGATATAAGTCTTTCTCTTCAAATATAATACTATTATAATACTTTTACTCTTTATATATAAGTATTAAAAGGTATGTACTCTTCATATAAGACTATTAAAATATATTTACCATATTATATTAATGAATAATACTGATAGAGCCTTTATAAGAACATATAAGACTGATTTTTACCTTATAATAGAGTTAAATACAGATAATTACTATATATTCTATATATTAAACATATTGCACTTTATAATAACTATAAGATCATATATAGATTTTGACTTTTTCCTGACAATACTTTATTTATAGAAAGTTAGAGTACTAGATTAAGAACTGTTTACAAAAGTAACAGTATATCTGTTAGGTTATTAGAGTAATAATGAGTAACAAGTAGGATTTGTAATAAGAAGCCTTTTCTACAAATCTGAAAGTCACCTTAAAACTCTTAGACTCTAACTATATACTCTAGGATTTTATAGAGGTCTAACAGTAAATACAGTACTAAAGGGTTATGACTCAGATTTCTTAATAGTCACTTTTGATTTAATAGACACTATAGGATTAAAAGTAAATAAAGTAAGAAAAGTAGAAAAAGTAGAAAAAATAGAAAAAATAAATTAACAAAATTATTTATTAGAAAGAAAAAAGTCAAAAACAAAAGTAAATAGTTCTCCTATTTCTTCTGATTCTTTTGATTCTTCTCTTTGTACTTTATCCAAGTCTAAATCTATACAATCTAACCTACTACTTTTACATTCTAAGATCTTAGAACATTTAGAACACTACTTAGTCCTGTTTACTACTTAGTAGTTTGTTTATAGTATTAAGTAAGGATAGTCTTAGCTGAGTTTACAGTTAAGAATATAAGTCTGTCCTTGTTGAAAGAGAGAGGTTAATAAGGAAATGTTAGTGTATATACTTACTCTCTCAGACAATAAGACTATACAAACTGTATGTTCCCTTTAGAACAAGTAGTAGTTTATTTAAGAATGTTTTAGACACTAGCTCTAAGTCCCTATCCTCTTAGCTCCCTTTTTAGAATCCCTCTAAATCTAAACAATAACTCTAGTAAATAGTAAATACACTAGTTTGTATATAGACAGAATCCTAAACTAGAATAGTTAGATTACTAAGTTTGTCTAACTACAAATAACTATTCAGGATTATAAGGAAAGTATTAAGTTTAGAGTTACTAACCTTAGAAAGACAGACATCTTTATTAGATTCAAATGGTTTAAGACTTACAACCCTACTATTAACTAGTTAAAGTAGACACTTATGTTTAATTAGTGTTCTGAGTCTTACAACTACTTTACACTACTGTTCTAAGTAGATACAAACACTTTCAATGTTACTAACAGTTCTAATAAAGGTAACCAGTTGTTCTTCTTTAACTAGGATAAATATGTAAATATATATTCTAGTTAAGACAGAATAGAGTTAATCTAAAGAATGTTTAAGATAGAACTAGTTTAGAACCCTCTTAGAATAACTTTACTTTAGAACACACATAGACTCAGTCTACTAGATTTTGTCTGAGAGTTCTCTAAAGTCTTTAGTAAAGAGGAATTTGACTAGCTTTCTAAACACTGTTTTTAGAACTATACAATTGAATTGACTAAGAGTTTTCAACTTAAGAATTATAAGGTCTACTTACTTAATAAAGATAAGTAGGAGACACTTAATAAGTTCCTTTAGGAAAATCTTTAGAACAGTCAGATCTGACCCTTAAAGTCCTTTATAGTCTCCCCTTTCTTCTTTGTTAAAAAGAAAGATAAGAAGCTCTACTTAGTTTAGGATTATTATTGTCTTAATAAGGGTACTGTTAAAAACAAGTACTTACTCTCTCTGATTCAGAAGCTTATTAATAAGACACATACATCTAGGGTTTTTACTAAGTTGAATGTTTAATAAGGATATAATAATATTTGGATTTAAGACAGAAATGAGTAGAAGACTGTATTCTAAACTAATTACAGATTGTACAAACTAACTATAATATTCTTTAAACTAACTAACTTACTTATAACATTCTAGTTATTTATAAATTACATTCTTACAGATCTGATTAACTTAGAGTATGTTAGTATGTATTTAGACAACATTCTAATCTTTACCTAAACAGTTAAGTACTATTACTAACTAATCTAAGTAGTTTTATAATAGTTTTAAGATAATAAACTGTTTCTCTAAGAAACAAAGTACTCTTTTGTACAAGAGTTAGTAGATTATCTAAGCTTTGTAATTAGTAGAGGAGAGGTCCATATAAATCTAGTAAAAGTAACTATAGTTTGAAACTAGTTATAACCTTAGAATCTAAAACAGATCTAAGTATTTCTTAAGTTTGTAAACTACTACTAATACTTTATTCAAAACTTTAGTACTATTACTTAGCCCCTTTATAATCTTACTAACAAAGATGTTCCTTAGTAATAGGATGATTAGTAACAGTCTGTGTTTGAGTCTTTTAAGTAAACTATTACTAGTAAGCTTATATTAACAGTTCTAACAGTTGTAAACAAGTTCTGAGTCAAAGCTAACTCTTCTAACTTTACAAATAGAGTAGTACTGTTTTAGTTCATTAACAGAAAGTAGTGTCTAATAGTATTCTAATCAGAATCCCTCTTTATAATAGAATAGAACTACTCTATCTATAATAAGGAACTTTTTACAATTGTTTGTTCCTTAGAGGAGTAGTATTAATATCTTCTTAGTATTATACAAAAGTTTAAGATTTAGAGTAATTACCTTAATCTTTAGTACTTCTAAGTGTCTTAGAAGTTTAACTACTATTAAGCCTACTAAATGTTAGAACTATAAAACTATAACTTTGTACTAACTTACAAACTCAGAATACAAATAATAAAAGCTGACTTACTCTTAAGACAAGTAAGTTATAAAAGGGGAGAGAATAATAACAAAAATCTTATTCTCTTAAACAATTCCTGTTTTGTGTTTAAAATAATCTAAGAGATCTGACTTAAATCTAAGAATGTTAACTTTGTCACTTGTATATAGTAAGCTCTAAAATACATATAGGACTAAGTTATAGTAAAGTAGTTAGAGAAGTAAGTTAAAGATTAAGAAAAGGATAAGAATAGACAGGTTTACTAGAAAGGCTGACTATACATTCTAAAGGATTAAAAACTATAAAAGAACATTATTTAAACTTATTATAATAATCTAACTATAAAACATTTAAGCTAACACAAAATGTAGAAACTTATTACTTAGAACTACTAGTAGTTAAGAATACAGAAAGAAATTCTAAAGTATATAACTAGTTATAATATATACTAACTATTAGAACACAAACATTTATTAGTATATATAGTGTAAACTAAGTGTTAAACTAAGTTTAACATTATACCCTTTTAGTAAAGAGGTTCTATGTATAGTTTACTATATATAGTAATCTCTCATATAATGTTAAGCTTAGAGTAGTTAAGAGTTTAATTCTAATATAGAGTTGTTTATAAGTAAAAGTATTAGACTAAGAATAAACTTTCTAAAAGGGGAGGAGTGAATTTCTTAATTGTTTAAAATACTAGGGTTAGAACTCTATATTAGAATATTTCTCTCTACCTCTAAAGACTGTTAAGGTTAAGTTAAAAATAGTAACTCTTAGAGTTAAACTTTATATACTAGTTATATAAGAATATATAATTTTAGAAAGGAGAGTAATGTTAGAACACAAACATTTATTAGTATATATAATATAAATTAAGTGTTAAGCTAAGTTTAACATTATACTCTTTTAGTAAAGAGGTTCTATATATAGTCTACTATATATAGTAATCTCTTATACTAATAAACTAAAGTTTACTAAATAAGAGTTTAGACTTTTCTACATTTGTATTAAATTCTAAATTACTTTTAAGAAGAAGTCTTAGTAGACCTGATTAGTAAGCTATTTAAGTCTTAGAGTTATAATACTATTTATATAATTGTTAACTAATTCTTTAAACAAGTTTATATAGTTTTAATCTAAACAGAACTTACTTTTAAAAGTATAGTGTATATTTATTAGAATTATGTTTTCTAGTTATATAAACTCTCTTAGAAGCTTATTTACAATTATAGACTATAATTTAAGTTAAAATTTATATAAGACTTGTATACACTTTTTAGAATTTAAGGAAACCCTTTTACTATATATTATTTATAAACTGACAGTTAAACTAAGTAAGTTAATTAGAAGATTAAACTCTACCTCTAAATGTTTATTAATTATTAGTAATCAGATTAGTCTGAATAGTTAGCTTTGACAGAATTTGTGTACAATAACTAGTAATACTTTATAATAGGACAATTCTTATTCTTTCTTAATTATAAAAGATATTTATACTAGAGAACAGTTTTAAACTAGAATAATAGTTCTAAATCTGTAACAGACTTTATAAAACAGATATACAGAACTAGAGAGAATAAACAAACTCTTTTAGAGAAGGTAGTATAAGTTATAAAGTAAAACTATAATTAGAAAAGGTTTATAGTTAAGAATTACTAGTTTAGTAATAAGGTTATGTTAGAAACTATTAATCTAACCTTAGATTGTTTAATAAAGAAGTTAGACAATAAATACTTTAAACTCTTTATTATTAAAAAGAAGGTTAATACTTCTGTTTACAAACTCTAACTTTTAATAATATAAAAGTATATATACTTAGTATTTAATAAGGTTCTATTATCTTAATACTATAATCCTAGTTTTCCTTTATAATAAAGACTCTCTTTATCTTTACTAGAACTTATTAACTCTAAACTAAAATATAAAGTAGAGTATATAGTAAATACTAAGTTACTATATAGAAAACTTAAATTTCTTATTTACTAGAAAGAGTACTTAGTTAAAAAGTATACTTAGAAACCTATTAAGAATCTTACTCATACTCTTAAAACAATCTAAGATTTCTATTAGTTTTATTCTAGTACTCTATACAAACTTAGTCTTACAGATTTTTAAGCTTTATTATTCTAACTTATGTTTAAACTACTAACTAAGCTCTATATTTACTAATTAGAATAATTAGTTTTAGAGAGAGAGTAATGTTACAATTCTCTACTCTTATACTTTTAGTTTTAAGAGTTCTACACTCTTTTATACTAGAACTTAGAACTTCTATCTTTTAGAAGTACTATTTATAAACTATATGTGTACTAACTCTTACTACTACCCTTCCTTACTTTATTATTCTATTCCTTTAACTACTCTTTTATTCTTTACTTATTTTATAGTTTCTTACTCTTTATTTATTCCTTTATTCTTTATACTTTTATTTTTAACCTTCCTTTTCTTTCATTCTTTATAGTTTATTATTTTTAGTAACTTATACTCTTTAAGTACTCTTATATAGTTTAGTATATATAAGTATATAAGATTAGACTAGTTTTATAGTTTTAATCTTGTTTACTCTAAATAGTCTTATACTCTTAGACTTACTCTATATACTCTACTCTTATCTTACTCTCTCTCTCTACCTGTTCTACAAGTTCTAACTATATTCTAGTATTTATATTTTATATTTCTATTATATAGAATAGTTATAACTTAAGTCCTCTTACTAAGCCTTCAAGTCCTCTCTATACTGTTATTAACATAAACTACTCTGTTTGTATAAGAGTAGTAAACTTCTACTTTAAATATAAAGACTTAATATATACTTTTATAATAAAGACTATGTTTTTTAGTTTAAGTAAACTTATTAGGTAACTATTCTCTCTATAATTTATAAAGGGTTTATAGTATTAGAAACATTCCTAGTTCTTTATTAGAAGCTAGTACTTTGTATAAAACAAGTTAATATACTTTATAGTACTTTTTAAAATAGTCTTTAAACTAACTATTATAAAGATAATCTTTCTTATATACTACTTCTTCTAATCCTTCTTCTAAATCTGTTCTACTATAAGTATTACTTTTATACTATTACAAACCTTTATACAGTCTACTTCTAACTATTCTATTAATTTATATATATGTTCTAACTATTTATAAAGTTTAGTACAATATATTACTTTTTTTCCTAAAACTAGTTTTAGAGTTAGAAAGTAATCTATAAAATTAAAGATCTGACTATTTACTAAGGTTACTATATATAACCTTTTCATATATGTTGTAAGTTACTTAGAATGTGTTAAAACTAAATTTACAAGTGTAAGACAAAGTTTAAACTAAAAGTCTGAATATAGATTAACTTTAAGAAGTTTATAAAGTTTATTAGAATTAAGACACTAATCTTTTAAAAGACTAAAGTTGATTCTAGTAACTTATAACTATTATTCCTAAAAGTTATAACTATCTTACTATATTATTAGTAATCTGTTCTAAGTTTATACTACTTAGTTTGTAGAAAGTATTTTATACTAAAGCTTTTAATAGAATGTATTTAGTATAAGCCCTTTAAGTTTAGACTAGTTATACTTATATTATTAGTATAACTTACTATTTTATAAACATTCTATTATAACTATAATTATGTAAGTTATAAGAATGAATTTAGTAAACACATACTTGTAAAATATAAAGATTTATAACTAGAGAGTATATAATATTAAATTATTTAAAGTTAGTATTAGAAACTTTGTTATACTTTCTTAAACTATTTAAACTTTAGTAAATATAGTATAAGACATTATAACCTTCTAGTAGTTTAGAGTAAGTAACTTACTTATATTACTTTCTAGTTTTAAGAGGTTTAAACTACTTACTAAATTTAAACTTAAGGTTACTATAAATAGTAATAGTATAAAGAAAGTAAATACAGTTTCTCTAGTTAATAGAGGAGTAACTATAGTAGCTTCTAAAGATACTTAGTACTAAAGAAAACAAGACTTAATTATATATAGTTAGAAAGAGAGTTAAACTTACTTTAAAACTATAATAATATATTTAGAAAGGTTAGAAAGCTTTACTAACAGTAAAGAGTGTTTAGAAAGGTTAAAAGAATCTTACTAACAGTAGAAAACATTTAGAAAGGTTAGAAGAACCTTACTAATAGTAGGAAACATTTAGAAAGGTTAGAAGAATCTTACTAACATATAGTATAATAAAGACTACTTTGTTAATATTAAAAAAAAAGTAAAACAGTATTAGAGAAGTATTAAATACTATTATAAACAAGTTCTATTAAGTTCTAAGTTTACTAACATATATAAAATACTAACAGAATAAAAGTATCTTTATTATAGTTAGAAATAAGAACTAGTTTATATATATATAAAAACTTACCTTTATTATAATTAAGAATAAAAACTAGTATAATAAAGGTAAAAGATTAAAATTATATATACTAGAAATAAAATAAAGGTAGTTTATACTTAAAAGGGAAAACAATATAAAAGATAAAAAGGAGAGTGTATACACTTAAAAATAAAGAGTATATAATTTAAACAATAAGGAAATATAGTATAAAGACAAAAAAGGAAATGTGTATAACTTTAGAGTTTATATTAAGAAGGTTTAAGTTTAGAAGAAGATTTAGATTTAGAAATATAGTTTTATACTAGAAAAAGTATAAAACAGTATAAAAACTATTATAAGTTATAAAGTAGACTTATAATAATAGAGTAAACATTTTACTAATACTTTCTTTTAAGAGTTTAATATTTTAACTTAAAAGGTAGGATTTATACTTAAGTTTAATAATATTCTTATTAGAATACTTGAAAAAGCTTTTTACTTAGAACTAGTTAATAAGATTCTTAGAATAATATTAGAACTAATTACTTATACTAATTAAAAGACTTGTACTATTTTCTTTAATTAAACTATAACTTAAATATATTAAGTTTGTATAAAACACTTATATATATGTTTAACTCTAACAGTTCTAAACTCTTAAATTAATCTACTTATAACTTATAATTAATTTATTCTAATAAACATTAAAGAAGCTTAAAAGTAAAAAGTATACTTTACTTATAAAAAGTTAGAGTATTAAATTAAGAACTATTTATAAAAGTAATAGTATATTTGTTAAGTTATTAGAGTAATAATAAGTAATAAATAGGATTTATAGTAAGAAACCTTTTCTACAAATTTAAAAGTTATTTTAGAACTTTTAAACTCTAACTATATACTTTAGAATTTTATAAAGGTTTAACAGTAAATATAATACTAAAGAGTTATAACTTAAATTTTTTAACAGTTACTTTTAATTTAATAAATACTATAAGATTAAAAGTAAATAAAGTAAGAAAAGTAGAAAAAGTAGAAAAAGTAAATTAACAAAATTATTTATTAAAAAGGAAAAAGTTAAAAATAAAAGTAGATAGTTTTCTTATTTTTTCTGATTCTTTTAATTCTTCTCTTTATACTTTATTTAAGTTTAAATTTATATAATCTAACTTACTACTTTTGTATTTTAAAAACTTAGAATATTTAAAATACTATTTAGTCTTATTTACTATTTAATAGTTTATCTATAGTATTAAGTAAGAATAACCTTAACTAAGTTTATAGTTAAGAATATAAGTCTATTCTTATTAATGTTAGAATACAAACATTTATTAGTATATATAATATAAACTAAGTGTTAAGTTAAACTTAACATTATACTCTTTTAGTAAAGAGGTTCTATATATAGTTTACTATATATAGTAATCCCTTATATTAATAACTTTAACTAAAAATAAGTTATTTAGAATACTTGTATAGAGAGAGAATCTAAAAAAGAGTATAGTGTTTAGAGTAAAAAGTATAAAGAAAAAGACTAAAAGAAAACTTAAAGAGATAAAAAGAAAATATTATACTTACTTAAAGAGAAACTATATAACTAGTTAAAAATACTTTATACAAAGATAAAGAACTATTAAAGTTAGTAAAGAGTTAAAACTAATACTCTAAAGTTTTATACTTAAGAAAAACTAATACTAGTAAAGGAAAAGGAACTAAAAGCTTTAAGAAAAGATTATAAGAAAGTAGTCTTCTTTATACACTTTACTTATACAGATAAGAAAGTAATAAAGTTATAAATATAAGAACTATATAAGAATAATATAAGAAATACATAAGATAATCTAAAACTTTAGTTATAAGTTTTATAATTAAATATAAAAGTATAAAGATAAGACTAAAAGTTAATAAGAATAATTGTCTTCTAAACTAAGTTTATTAAAAAAGACTTAAGGAAAGATTTAGAACATTAGTTATTAGTTTTAGAGTATATATAAAATAGTTTAGAACTTTAGTTGTAAGTTTTAAAAGTAGTATAAAAGTACAACCTTTTATATTATAATAGTTATAAGAAGTTATTAAAAGTTATAATACTCTACCTTATAAGAAAGTGTATTACAAACTAGTATATAAAAAGTATAAGTTAAGTTAAACAGAGTTATAAGAATAATAAAGAGCTTTACTTTATAAGAAAAGTATTATATAGTTTATATAGTATAACTAGTTAGAAAAACTTATAAAGAGTTATTAGAAGTATGAGAGAAAGTATAGAAAACATAATAATATAGTAAAAGAGTTATTAAAAGATTAATTTAAAATATAAGAAGATACAAACTAGTATTAATAAATTAATAAAAGATACAAACTAGTATAGTATATAATTTAAAGAATTAGCTAACTCTACTTTATAGAAACAATAGTAAAAAGAGTTACTAAAGTTATTAGAGTAATATTACTTTAGTAAAAAGTATATAAGAAGACTAGTTTAACTTTTAAAAAATAGTTTTATTAACTTAAGTTACTTAGTACTTAAAAGTACTTTATTACTAACTTACTAAACTATACTTATAACTTAACTAAAGTAAAACTCTTTTACTTTCTTACTTTATAAGTTTATAAGTTTTACTCTTTATACTCTATTCTATTACTATTCTTAAGAATTAAAACTATAGTATATAAAAAAATATTATAATAAGGTAAAAAATTTATATCTTTTATAAACTATAACATTTTACAATTATATAAATTAGTATATTTAGCTTGTATTTATACAAATAAAATACTTTAAGAGTTAAGTAAAAATATTAAAAATTAAGAGAAAGTTTTTAAAAGTATTAAAATAACTATTTTCTATATAATTATTAACTTATAATAAACTTAAATAAAAATCATTAAAAAATACTTTTTAATAAGTAGTATAAGACTATACTTTAAACTATATAAATTAAGTTAGAAGTTGTTAAAATATAAGTTTAGAAACTTTTTAATTTTTAACTATTTTAATTATTTTTAATTAAAAAGTAATAAAAGTTAAACATTTTACAGACTAATATTTTAACAACTTTTAACTCAATTTATATAGTTTAAAGTATAGTCTTATACTACTTATTAAAAAGTATTTTTTAATAATTTTTATTTAAGTTTATTATAAGTTAATAATTGTATAGAAAATAACTATTTTAATACTTTTAAAAGTTTTCTCTTAATTTTTAATATTTTTACTTAAACCTTAGAGTATTTTATTTGTATAAATATAAGCTAAATATATTAATTTATAAAACTATAAAATGTTATAGTTTATAGAAGATATAAATTTTTTACCTTATTATAATTTTTTTTTATATATTATAATAAAGTAAGTATATTTAATACTTTAATAAAACTCTAACTTAGTTACAAATCTTTACTATTCTAGTAAAGCTTTAGTTTACTAAAAGGAACTTAAACTTAAAACTAGTATATAAGTATATTAACTCTAATTGTTAGTAATAGTATAGAGAGGACTTAAAAGCTTAGTAAAAGGACTTAAACTATAACTATCTTATATAACAGAAATATAGAACACAAGTATTAGAATATAGTTAGAACTTATAAAACAGATAAAGAGAGAGAGTAAGATAAGAGTAGAATATATAGAGTAAGTCTAAGAGTATAAGACTATTTAGAATAAATAAGATCAAAACTATAAAACTAGTCTAATCTTATACACTTATAGTGTGTGTCAAAAGTATTATAATACACTATGTGTTTTTCATTTTGTCTCTATACATCATTCTACACAACACTTATACTCATATAAATTATATGTAAATTAAGTATAATATACTATAAATATATGTATGTAAAAAAGACTGTAAAATGTATAGTAATTATATAAAACAGACAGATCTAAAAAAAACATACTATTGTATTACATATGTATATAATACATACACTTTAAAAAGACTGCTCTAGTACTCATTATTTTAACACTTGTACCTCCTTTTATACTCTAGGCTTTAGTATTACTTCTATTCTACTCTATATACTATACTATACTTACTTATAAAGTGTGTCTATTAGACTATAAGTATACTAGTATATTTTACTCTAAGTGTACTAAAAGGCTTAGCCTTTCTTATTCTACTATCTCTTAATTACACTATAAGCTCCTCCTTACTAGTAATTTATACTTTGTTATACTTAAGCTAGATTGTTCTACTAAGCTTTTATTACTTAACTATTATTCTACTATTAGAATGCTTGTATCTGGTTCAGCTTATAATACTATCAATCTTAAACAAAACTACTTCCCTTATGTTAGTAAAAGTACTATGTATTGTTACTTTTATAAACATAGTTTTAAGACTTATGTTTGTTACTATAAACCCTTTCTTAGTATCAAATTAAGGTAGGCTAGAAAAGAATAAGCTTACATGTTTGGAGATTAGACTACTCTAGACTAGTATTCTGTCATTTTCTCTAATGAGTCCAAATTCAATCTTTTTGACTCTAATAGTTGTTAGTAGTGTTACAGAAGGTCTGAGTAGGAGTTTAATAATGTTTATGTGTAGAAGATAGTAAAGTATAAAGGTAGAAGTATTATGGTTTAAGAGTGTATTACTTCTAAAAGTGTTAGAACTCTTTATAGGATTGAGAGTAAGATAGATATAAAGATGTATATACAAATCCTATAGAGTTTACTTCTCTCTACCTTAAAGAAACTTAGAATCACTAAGAAGTATACTTATTTTACTTAGGATAATAATTCTAAGTACAAGTCTAAACTTACTACTACTTAGTTTGAGTCTCATTATGTTTATCTTCTTCTATAGGCTTCTAGTTTACTTAACATAAACATTATAGAGTATGTATGAAACTATGTAAATACTATAGTTTGTACTAGAAAGGAGTAGCTAAAGAATAAGAAGGAATTTTGGAAGGTTTTGTAGAAGGAATAGTACAAAATCCCTCTTTCTTATATTTCTAAACTTTATAATTCTATACCTAGTAGAGTAGAAGTATTAAAGAAAGTAAGGGGTGGATACACTAAATACTAAATTTCAAGTTATTTGAAAGTAGTTCTGAATTTCTACAAGTTATAGAAGTAGAGTAGATATACTAGAGTATAAGTAATATAACACCTTCCTTTTCTTAGATAGTCTCTCTTTTACACTACAACTCCTTATTATTATTTAATAGCCTTTTATTTAGTAGTATAGTAGTCTTTCTTTACTCTACAATTTATAGTACTTTAATTAATAAAGATTTGATTGAGTTATGAGTAAAAAAGTAAATTGTTATATAGTGTTGTAATACTTTTGACACACACTATATATATACTAAACTATATAAGAGTACTTAGAGAGTATAAGCTACTAAGAATAATAAACTATAAAGAATGAAAGAAAAGAATGTTAAAGATAAAGGTATAAAGAATAAAAGGATAAACAAAGAGTAAGAGACTATAAAATGAACAGAGAATGAAAGAGTAGTTAAAGGAATAGAATAATAAAGTAAGGAAGGGTAATAGTAAGAGTTAGTATATATATAATTTATAGACAGTATCTTTAAGAGACAGAAGTCCTAAGTTCTAGTATAGAAAAGTGTAGAACTCTTAGAACTAAAGGTAAGAGAGTAGAGAATTATAATATTACTCTCTCTTTAAAACTAATTATTCTAATTAGTAAACATTAGACTTAGTTAGTAGTTTAAACATAAGTTAGAATAGTAAGGCTTAGAAATCTATAAGACTGAGTTTATATAAAACACTAGGATAAAACTGATAAAAGTCTTAAATTGTTTTAAGAGTATGAGTAAGGTTCTTAGTAGGTTTCTAAGTACACTCCTTAACTAAGTACTCTTTCTAGTAAATAAGGAATTTAAGTTTTCTATATAACAGTTTAGTATTTACTATGTATTCTACTTTATATTCTAGTTTAAAACTAATAAGTTCTAGTAGAGACAGTAAGAGTCTTTATTATAAAGAAAAACCTGGATTATAATACTAAAACAGTAGAACCTTATTAAACACTAAGTGTATGTACTTTTATATTGTTAAAAGTTAGAGTTTATAAATAAAGGTACTAACCTTCTTTTTAATAACAAAGAGTCTAAAGTACTTATTGTTTAACTTCTTTATTAAGTAATCTATAGTTAGGTTAGTAGTTTCTAACATAACTTTGTTACTAGACTAGTAATTCTTAACTATAAACCTCTTCTAATTATAGTTCTATTTTATAACTTATACTACCTTTTTTAAAAGAGTTTATATGTTCTCCCTAGTTTTATACATTTGTTCTATAAAGTTTATTATAAATTTAGAACTATTATTCTAGTTTAGAACTGTTCTCTAATATAAATGTCTTTTATAATTAAGAAAGAATAGGGATTGTTCTGTTATAGAGTATTACTAGTTATTATATATAAATTCTGTTAAAGCTAACTATTCAAACTAATCTGATTACTAATAATTAATAAACATTTAGAGGTAGAGTTTAATCTTCTGATTAACTCACTCAGTTTAACTGTTAGTTTATAAGTAATAAGTAGTAAAAGAGTTCTCTTAAATTCTAAAAAGTGTATATAAGTCTTATATGAATTTTGACTCAAATTACAGTCTACAATTATAAATAAGCTTCTGAGAGAGTTTATACAATTAGAAAACATAATTCTAATAAATGTGTACTATACTTTTAGAAGTAAGTTCTATTTAAGTTAGAACTATATAAACTTACTTAAAGAATTAGTTAACAATTATATAAATAGTATTGTAACTCTAAGACTTAGGTAGCTTACTAATCAAATCTACTAAGACTTCTTCCTAAGAGTAATTTAGAATCTAATACAAATGTAAGAGAGTCTAAACTCTTGTCTAGTAAGTTTTAGTCTGTTAGTATATATTATAACTAGTTACATACTTTAGGATTTCTCTCTATATTCTAAACTATTAGTAGTTCTAAGTAATAAGTTTTTACATTTTGTGTTAGTCTAAATGTCTTATAGTTAGATTATTATAATAAGCTTAGACAATATTCTCTTATAGTTTCTAATTCTTTAAAATATATAGTTAACCTTTTTAGTAAACCTGTCTATCCTTATCCTTCTTCTAATCTCTTACTTACTTCTCTAACTACTTTATTATAACTTAGTCTTATGTGTGTTTTAGAGCTTACTATATATAAGTAACAAAGTTAACATTCTTGAATTTAAGTCAGATCTCTTAGATTGTCTTAGATACAAAACAGGAATTGTTTAGAAGAACAAGATTTTTGTTATTATTCTCTCCCCTTTTATAATCTACTTGTTTTAAGAGTAAATTAGCTTTTATTATTTGTATTCTAAGTTTGTAAGTTAGTACAAAGTTAAAGTCCTATAGTTCTAACATTTAGTAAGCTTAATAGTAGTTAAGCTTTTAGAGTACTTAAAAGTACTAGAGATTAAAGTAATTACTCTAAATCTTAAACTTCTGTATAATACTAAGAAAATATTAATACTACTCTTTTAAGGAACAGATAATTGTAAAGAGTTCCTTATTATAAATAAGATAGTTCTATTCTATTATAAAGAGGGATTCTAATTAGAACACTATTAGATACTACTTTCTGTTAATAAACTAAAATAGTACTACTCTATTTATAAAGTTAGAAAAATTAGCTTTAACTTAAAACTTGTTTATAACTGTTAGAACTATTAATACAGACTTACTAGTAATAGTTTACTTTAAGAACTTAAACACAGACTATTACTAATCCTTCTATTATTAAGGAACATTTTTACTAGTAAAATTATAAAAAGGTTAAGTAATAGTACTAAAGCTTTAAATAAAGTATTAGTAATAGTTTACAAACTTAAAAAATACTTAGACTTGTTTCAGGTTCTAAAGTTGTAACTAGTTCTAAACTATAATTACTTTTACTAGATTTATACAGACCTTTCCTTTACTAATTATAAAGTTTAGATAATTTACTAACTCTTATATAAAAGAGTATTTTACTTTTTAGAGAAACAGTTTATTATTTTAGAGTTATTATAAAACTATTCAGATTAGTTAGTAATAATACTTAACTATTTAAGTAAAGATTAGAATGTTATTCAGATACATACTAATATACTCTAAATTAATTAGATTTGTAAGAATGTAATTTATAAATAACTAGAATGTTATAAGTAAGTTAGTTAGTCTAAAGAATATTATAGTTAGTTTATACAATCTATAATTAGTTTAGAATACAGTTTTCTACTCATTTCTGTCTTAAATCTAAATATTATTATATTTTTATTAAATGTCTAACTTAGTAAAAACTCTAAATGTATGTGTCTTATTAATAAGCTTCTAAATTAGAGAGAGTAAGTATTTGTTTTTAATAATACTCTTATTAAGATAATAATAATTCTAAACTGAGTAGAGCTTTCTATTTTTCTTTTTAACAAAAAAGAAAGAAAAGACTATAAAAGACTTTAAGAGTCAAATCTAACTGTTTTAAAAATTTTCTTAAAAGAACTTGTTAAGTACTTTCTACTTATCTCTATTAAGTAAGTAGACTTTATAATCCTTAAGTTAGAAACTCTTAGTCAATTTAATTATATAGTTTTAAAAATAGTGTTTAGAAAGTTAGTTAAATTCTTCTTTACTAAAAACTTTAGAGAACTCTTAAACAAAATTTAGTAAACTGAATCTATATGTGTTTTAGAGTAGAATTGTTTTAAAAGGGTTTTAAACTAGTTTTATTTTAGATATTTTTTAAATTGACTCTATTCTACCTTAATTAGAATATGTATTTATATATTTATTCTAGTTAAAGAAAAACAACTAGTTACTTTTATTAAAACTGTTAATAATATTAGAAGTGTTTGTGTTTATTTAGAATAGTAGTATAAGATAGTTATAAGACTTAGAATACTAATTAAATATAAGTGTTTACTCTAACTAATTAATAGTAAAATTATAAGTTTTAAACTATTTAAATTTAATAAAAATGTTTGTCTTTCTAAAGTTAGTAACTTTAAACTTAATACTTTCCTTATAATTCTAAATAGTTATTTATAGTTAAACAAACTTAGTAATTTAACTATTCTAGTTTAGAGTTTTATTTATATTATATATTAGAATTAAAAGTAGAATATATTAAGTAGAAAAATAGTATTTTTACACAAAAGCCTTATTAATATACAAACTAGTGTATTTACTATTTACTAGAACTATTATTTAGATTTGAGAGAATTCTAAAAAGAGAGTTAAGAGAATAAGGTTTAGGTTAGAGTTATACAAGTATTATAAACACTAGTAAGTATTATTAATAGTTTTTTAGAAAGGTATGAAAGATAGTATAAGAGAGATATAAAAAGGTAGAAGTATAAAGAGAAGTATAAAGAATAGTATAAAGAGTAGTATAACTACTTTACTTACTCTTTTTAAGTTAGAATGTTTTAGAAAAATGTTTTAATATAGTACTAACATTAGAGTATACAATATGTATATTTCTTATATATGTTAGTACTATACTAACATACTATCTCTTACTCTTTCTAAACTAAGTTTGTCTACACTTTTTATTTTACTCTCTCTCTTTAAACTATTTTAATATTAGTACTATACTAATACATTATTATTTACTCTTTCTAAACTAAGTCTATCTATACTTTCTACTTTATCCTCTCTCTTTAAACTATCTTAATGTTAGTACTATACTAACATACTACTACTTACCTTTTCTAAACTGAGTCTATTTACACTTTCTACTTTACTCTCTCTCTTTAAGTCATTTTAATGTTAGTACTATACTAACATACTATTACTTACTTTTTCTAAACTGAGTCTAACTACACTTTCTATTTTATCCTCTCTCTTTAAGCTAAAACATTTTAATAATACTATATTAATATAATACTAACATTTTACTATTTAATATAAAGTATAAGTAGTTAGTCTACTTTATAATAACTTACACAATAGTTACTCATTCTTCTCCTTCTAACTTCTTATCTCTTTTCTATCCTTTCTACTCCTTATTTTACTATTTACATTACTTCTCTATTGTTGTTCTTCTTTTCTTATACTTACTTTTATTTTTTATTCACATTTACATTATTAACTAATACTGAATAACTTTTTTAATAACTTTATACATTTACATACTTTTTACTATATTATAGTATAAGTAATAATTTACAAGTATGTTTATAATAATGTTTAGGTACAACTACTCTTATAGTACTACTCTATCTTTAATACTATATATACTCTTCTTCTCTACTTACTATTTTATACTTAATATACTTTTATATTCTCTAATACTGTTTATAATACTGTTTTAAATAATAAAAGTAGTAACTAACTATTTACCTCTCTACTAAGTTTGTTTATACTCTCTACTTTACTTTCTCTCTTTAAGTCAGAACCTTTTAGAAATATACTTTTGTAACTATTTATAATTACTTAGTCTATTATACTTCTGATTATAAAATGTAGTTAGAGTATATAATATATATATACAAACACAGTTTTACTTATAGTTCAAATTAGCTTGTTTAATACTTTAAATTTTAACTCTAGTATACTACTTATACTTACTTTATACTATTCTAGTATGTTTATCTCTTTAATTTACTTATTTATTTATACTAATACTAACACTTACAATTATACTCTTAGTTAGTCAATCTTACAATCTGTCTTATAAGTATAATAGTAACTTTATAACTTATACAATCTTACAACTAAAACTTATATATATATATAATTTAACTTATAAGAATAGAGTAACAACTAAAATATAGTAATAAAGACTATATTAAATAGTCTAATAATACTTTCATTCTCTTCTATTATAAATACTGTTTAAAAAAGAGTAATACAAATACAAAATATTAGTACTATACTAACATACTAGTATTAGTCAACATTTAGAGTATAGTAACAAAGACTATATTAAACAGTTTAAAAACACTTTTATTCTTTTTTATTATAAACACAGTTTGAAAAAGAATAAAGTAAATATAAAATGTTAGTATTATACTAATATACTATTACTTACTCTTTCTAAACTAAGTTTGTTTATACTTTCTACTTTACTCTCTCTCTTTAAACTATTTTAATATTAGTACTATACTAATATACTATTATTTACTCTTTCTAAACTAAGTCTGTTTATACTTTCTACTTTACTCTTTTCCTTTAAGTTATTTTAATGTTAGTACTATACTAACATACTAGTACTTACTCTTTCTAAACTAAGTCTATCTATACTTTCTACTTTACTCTCTCTCTCTAAGTTATAATATCTTAGTAATACTATGTTAGTATAGTGTTAACATTTTACTACTTAATGTAAAGTGTAAGTAGTTAGTTTACTTTATAATAACTTGTATAAGAATTACTTATTTTTCTCTTTCTAACTTTTTTATCTTCTTTCTATTTCTTTTACTTTTTATTTTGTTTTTAGTATTGTTTCTTCTTTATTATTTACCTTTTTTTCCCTTTTTACCTTTCTTTTTGTATTTATACATTTTATACTAACTTTACTTTTCTACTTTTAGTAAAAGTTAGAAAGCTTACTCTTTAAACTCTCTCTTAATAATAGTTTTAAATATAATTTTTATACTGTTTAATAGAAATAAATAAATAATTCTATTAGTATAGTAATAAATATAATAAATATAATTTAAATACAATTATACTAAAGTCTTTTTAAATATAATATTATAAGTAACAAATTCTTGTTTAGAATCTTTAAGTTCTGTTAAAAATAATATTTTAACTTTTAAAACAAATATATATTTTAATAATATAATATATAATTAATTATAAGTAAAACATAAAGATTTAAAATTAATTCTAATATTAGTTATAGATTAACTTTAAACTTTATTTATTATTATTATAAATACTAAACAAATTAGAAATTAAAGTCTTTTTATTTAAAATTTAATATACTTTTTAAATAAGTAAAATTTAAACTTAAGGGTTAGGCTTGGGTTAGGGTTAGGCTTAGGGTTAGGGTTAGGGTTAGGC
>NW_006760409.1:0-5881 GCF_000271605.1 Fomitiporia mediterranea MF3/22
GGTGGACGTACTGCGACGGCGTGCAGCAAGTGTCCATGTACGACCACTCCTCAGGATTGCGGTGCAATCCTCTCTCTGCTCTCTGACCCTGCGCGCGCCCACCATACTATGCTTGACATCACCCTCGATGGGCTCACGCCGTGTGCAGTTATATTCCTCAGTGCCGTCCATGACACCATTTGAATAACGGAAGCAGTGGCCGCTGCTCAACCCTCCTGAGCCGAGTCCGTCCACACCATTCACTTCACCCTCTCCCTTCGAGCCAGAACGTCCTGGAGATACACCTTTGAAGTCATTCACAACTACTGCTGAGTTCCCTGCACCTCCGATTGCACGTCGTAGCCAGAACATGTAACGCGCTTGCACAGACGCGCTTTCCCCTGCAGCCCAAATTAGCTCGTTCTTTGCTACGGATTTCAACCCAGGTGAATCACTCATATTGTTGCGAGCGTGTGCTCACCAATTGTTGCTTGCGCCCAGCGGGATAAAAATACGCGAATCCATCGAATTATTGAAGACAATGTAGACGGCTCCTCTTCAAGATAAATTACATAAGCAGCTCGTACCTCAAAGCCTTTGCTTGCGTATTTTGATCATGCATCCTACGCGCAGTATGATGTCCGTTAATATTATTGCCAACTTCGCACTCGGGGCCATCCATGCATCGGCCACCAACAGTACAGACACAGGTATGTACAATTCCCTTCTTCCTTTCAACCACCTTGGAGCTGCAAACAGACAGTCCTCTAAACCAGTCCATGCTTGGTCTTTTACTGCAAGGTAGTCCTCCTTGACAAGAAACAATGATAAGCCCTTCACAGTCTCTATTGCAAGGGGCACTTACCACACTACTATCTACAACTCCTTTGCTGTTGGAAGTTCTTCAAACTGGTTGCCCGAGTTGCTCGACTGTAGAACGCAAGCACTACTTATACATAATATGCTATTCTTACTCAATAGGACATTGCCACCTCTGGCCATTTCTAGAGCTACAGACGGGCCCTCTTGTAAATTGACAATTCCACAAGCCTCTTAGCAGGAGAGCTAGGATGAGGACATCAAGGCCGAGAAGATTTGCAACCTAGAGAAGAGGACTGAGAACGATATTGAGACTCTATTCTTCAGACAAATCGGATAGTAACTCCGAACGACTGTGCTCTTATACACTGCTGTGACAGTGACTGCTCCATACTAGATATAGAAGGAAGGAAACTGAAAGACGATTTCGCTCTCATGATTAGAAATAACACGAAGTCAATCACACAATCAAACTCTCCAGGCATCTAAATCTAGCATTCGTCACTCTTTCTCTTTCCTCTCTCTGTTGTCAAACATCGCGTTATTAAAATTTGTACGGACTAGGACCAAGGCCGAAGGATGCTAGAGAATGATGTACTCGGTCTTTCGGTAAGCAAAGCTGTGAGCTTCTACGTGGGTAAGAACTTAGCGCTCGTCTACCCAGGTTGAGCGGCGGGATGTCTCCTGTCTTTCACCGGTATTGTGCAGGCTTTGCGCAAGATGACCTCCATCGTCAGTACACTTGCTACCTATGCATGTGAGTACTCCTGTATTTACTCCTATTCAAATTGATTTCAATGTGCGTACAGATGATGGTGGCATACAACTCCTGGATTCGGTATCAGGATATCTGTCAAACTGGGCAACTCGTTCACCGGCACAAAATACTGACAATGATAGGGTGTCATTCGAACTATCAGATGCAGGAGGGTCTCAGAGAACTGATGGACAGGACAGACAGTGAGTAATATATATACATATATATATTATAAACAATGTTGCTCAATTGTCAACATTAGACGGCAGGATTCTGGGCAACTCGGTAACCCTGCAATCAGTACTAGCAGACGGCAAGAGCAACATGGAATAGGTGGCACTAACATTCGTCAGGCGCCTGCACAAATATACAGGTATCATACAATGCCTCGGCATGAAGACAGTAAGGATATAATTCTCCTGTTTGATGGAACTGCTGTTTCGTGAGTAAAGATGTTTCAATATTGTATTGAACTTTCATACAACTTATGATTATATAGGTTTGATTTTCCATACAACTCTACAATAAGTATGCTCTTTGAAGGGCTGCCTCGGGCTCATGACTTCCAACCTGCTTTTCATTGGGTAACAAGTATTATATATTTCTTTTCCGATCAATTAATAAGCGGTTACAGGATGGACCAGGTACTTCTTCAACACGGCCTGGAGCCACTATTGTAGAATTCTTTGACATGGCAACTGGCTACTCTGTTGAGCGGAAGGTTATTGATGGAATGAGAAAAATTCATGAGAAATGCACGTTTGCTTGATTAACTAAAGCAAACCTGCTTTTACAATAGTTTTAGACCGGCCAGGTGATCGGATTTTCTTTTATGGTTTCTCACGAGGTGCCTATGTTGCACGAATTCTTGCGCGACTTATTTACCTTGTAAATTTTTCAAATATTGTGCTAAGAATGTAACTCACAAAAAACAGGTTGGAATTCCAGTAACTTTACGGGTGACTAACTACAAACGGTACTACTCTCGTATGGTACAATCTCGTGGTGCAGATAATTCGTATTTCCAGAAGCTGGTGTGTTATTCTACATTATAGCATGTTTTAGTATACTGTACTGAGTTAACTACAGCGTAATAATCCTGCCCATTGGAAGACAAGGGTTTTTTTTGTGGGCGTTATGTGAGTATCTGTATCAATTTACTTTGTAAAGTCTGGGGTTGGTTCCCTGAAGGCCATAGGAGAAAACGTTGTCGTGGTGTAAGGCGAGAGATGCGACCGTTCGACTTGTGGTCGATTGACGATCACACTTGAGCTTTTGCCAGATGACCAGCCGGAAATGTGATTGTTGACAACAGCAGTCTGTGGCACACTGGGTGGCATGTTGACTGACACCCATGATCGCAAAGGATTAGTGGATGTACCTCCGTGCCTTGCGAAAGTGAATTTTGAATCTGTGTCGATCACAGAAGCTTCAGGCGTGTACAATAGTCTCGGCTTGCGCCTCTATTCATACATGTTTTTCTACAAATAACTAATGCTCAATTGTCTTATAGTGATACTGTCGCATCTATTGGTCCCTTTGGTTTGACACCGATCAATGTCTATGAGGATGATACATGCCACTTCCGACATATTGTATCTGCAGACGAAGACCGTGCACGCTTTTCGCCAGTCTTGTTCAACTCTCAACTTAGGAGGCACGGTCTACTATCTCGCATTCATCTGTCTGTCTTTCCCAATAAACACAAGGCAGATATTGAAGCAGGCATCCCTGAAGCAACTGAGGGTCAGACTACAGAGAGCAACCAGCCACAAACCAAGCAGATGTCTTCATTACTTCCTGATTGGAGATATGCACCTGATTCCACCCTTAGTGCCCGTGTTGACTACTCGATCGTTCCTGTTGATAATATTCAGGTCTGTTATCCTGGAGTACATTCAGGTAATTCTTTAAATTCTGAGTTTCTAGTATCTATACTAATTTTTACTTTAGATTTGGCAGGGAACTCATCTCAGCAGTCTGGAGGGCTTGCTTTCCCACCTCTTCGGTTTCTAGTCAGAGAGACTCTAGCAGTTGCACCAGAGATACAATTTACACCGGAGTTCTTATGGAAACTTGGTATCAAGGCTTCTACAGTTGGGCATAATGCATCTCAACGTCCTGGTATTCCACTTGGCCCTAATGATTATATTGATCCGGAGTTCGAAGTAGAGTTAAGGTCTGAAGAAAAGGATATCGGTCATCCTGTTTCAAAGACATCTAAAAAATGGAGGTTTTTTGACTTGTACGTTTGCTTGCTACAAACATAAGAAATACATTCTTAACTTTCCTTAGGTGTTTTCATTTGAGCACCGGCTCTCCTCGTAACTACACAGATGAGCCAAATATGTATAGAAGTCAGGCTCTTCTGGTCAAACAACATCAAGACCACAATTACCATTCTCGAGTAAAAGGGCTTGGAGAAGCTGCATTTTATCCTTAGATACAAATTTGCTTGGTTGTCACTATCTTAGCATATCACTTTGTTACTGTCAATGCATGCATATTACAGTCTCATTCTTCTGTACAGTCGTGAATGAGCTACCTTGCTTGTTGTTGAGTTTAGAGTTTCCTTGTGTTGAGGGCAAGGAAAGAGTACATGTAAGTCTGACTGTGGTTCTTTGTTCAACAATAGTTCATTAGAATTATTCTATCCTCTGCATGCACAGAGAACAGGTGTAAGTGTAAATGTTTTAAGTGCCTCTGAGAATGAGTGGTCAGAAAATAGTAAGCAATGATTTAGTACTTGTGTAACAGGATTTTGCAGTTCCAAGATGGTAAACACATCCAAACCATGCAAGATGGATATAGTGATACAAAATTATGTGGAAGAAAATAAAAGAAAAAGAGAAAAGATCTATTAAGGAAATGCTTAAGCACTAAATCAAGGCGAACGCGGACCGAACCAGCCTGATGGTGCAGATGGTGGTACCACAAGGAGGCTCGCACTCAGTGGCGTATGTACAAAGGCAGGGGTTTGCTATAATGAATGAACAAGTGATCAGAACTCGCAATATACTTATCAATGAAATACTTACGTTTCCATGCTGTCCAGTTTGGCGGATGAGAAAATCGGCTCTGGTGGAGCGAGAGTTTGCAAAGCTGGTGCCTGCTGTTCAGAGCGCGTTGTCCGCCTTCGACACAGAGCACGCTGTTGTACCATGCGCTACGCTGGTCTCACGGGTGGCGGGGTTTGTTCGAGTCCTGGAGCTAGAGGACCACCAGGATTACCGACGCCGACAGGAGGCATATCACCGCCGGGAATGTGCAGAGGAGCAAGGGGACCCATAGTAGGTCACCTATAGAACCATCTCGTCAGTAACAAATCACAACGGAAGATGGTATAAAGAATTACCACTCGGATTCGAACTGGCCACCTGGTCCATATTGACTATGCATGTGCAGAAGTGATCCGATTTCACTAGCAATAAGAATTAGCCACCCGTGCCAAATGCAAAAGTACTGATCATAGGAACATACAATTGTATGATTCGCTTCTGTTCGTGGAGATGTCCGACCTCACCTAATAGAGTACGAATCTCACCGGCCAACACTTTGCTGAACTTGTCAAGGTATCCAGTCAGGTTAAAAGTCACCATTTCTTGAGCCGTTGCCCGAGCACTTCGATCGTCTCCTGGCGCTGTCAACCACTGTCAGCTCTCCAGGCGTCAGTGAGGTCATTAATAAGTCGAATGTGCTGCTCGTTCTGCCTTCTCAGTTCCTCGAGGACGTGCTCAATGCCTAAAAAAATTTGTTAGTATAATCAACAGCAAGTCGGAGTAAACCTACTTGGTCGCTCTGCTGCAGCGGCGCGTTCCACATCTCGTTCCCTCTTTTCCGCCTTACGCTCCGGCATGATGGTGTTTAAGATACCGTACATGTCATCATTCCGCTCCTGTTCACGGTCTCGCCTCGCGAGTTTCTCCTGCCGTCTCTCGTCCATCAGTTCTCTCTTTCGCAAAGTTCCTCGCGCTGTTCCTGCACGATGTTCGTGATATCGCTGAGTTGCGCTCGAACCGCTTCATCGCGTTTGACAACTTCAAGATGTTCTCGCTTAATCCTCTCCAAGTCTTCTGCCCTTCGCTGCTCTCGTTCACGCTCAAGCTCCTCACCAGTACGTGCAAGCTCATCTTCCAGCATACGAATCCGTTCCTCGCATTCTGCTTTCATCCGCTCCTGTTCACGGTCTCGCCTCGCGAGTTTCTCCTGCCGTCTCTCGTCCATCAGTTCTCTCTTTCGCAAAGTTCCTCGCGCTGTTCCTGCACGATGTTCGTGATATCGCTGAGTTGCGCTCGAACCGCTTCATCGCGTTTGACAACTTCAAGA
>NW_006760409.1:5901-6405 GCF_000271605.1 Fomitiporia mediterranea MF3/22
ATCAGTTCTCTCTTTCGCAAAGTTCCTCGCGCTGTTCCTGCACGATGTTCGTGATATCGCTGAGTTGCGCTCGAACCGCTTCATCGCGTTTGACAACTTCAAGATGTTCTCGCTTAATCCTCTCCAAGTCTTCTGCCCTTCGCTGCTCTCGTTCACGCTCAAGCTCCTCACCAGTACGTGCAAGCTCATCTTCCAGCATACGAATCCGTTCCTCGCATTCTGCTTTCATCCGCTCCTGTTCACGGTCTCGCCTCGCGAGTTTCTCCTGCCGTCTCTCGTCCATCAGTTCTCTCTTTCGCAAAGTTCCTCGCGCTGTTCCTGCACGATGTTCGTGATATCGCTGAGTTGCGCTCGAACCGCTTCATCGCGTTTGACAACTTCAAGATGTTCTCGCTTAATCCTCTCCAAGTCTTCTGCCCTTCGCTGCTCTCGTTCACGCTCAAGCTCCTCACCAGTACGTGCAAGCTCATCTTCCAGCATACGAATCCGTTCCTCGCATTCTGC
>NW_006760409.1:6425-20304 GCF_000271605.1 Fomitiporia mediterranea MF3/22
CTTTCATCCGCTCCTGTTCACGGTCTCGCCTCGCGAGTTTCTCCTGCCGTCTCTCGTCCATCAGTTCTCTCTTTCGCAAAGTTCCTCGCGCTGTTCCTGCACGATGTTCGTGATATCGCTGAGTTGCGCTCGAACCGCTTCATCGCGTTTGACAACTTCAAGATGTTCTCGCTTAATCCTCTCCAAGTCTTCTGCCCTTCGCTGCTCTCGTTCACGCTCAAGCTCCTCACCAGTACGTGCAAGCTCATCTTCCAGCATACGAATCCGTTCCTCGCATTCTGCTTTCACGTCGGCACGTGCCTCTATGACCTCACGCGGAGAACGTCAAAACGTTCTGCTTGCTCTGCTTTGCACTACGCATTGTCAACTTGTTGTGCTCGAAGCAGTTCAAATATCTCATACAGTTGCAGCATGGCTTCCGCAGCAACCGTGGGAACGGCTGCAGGCACGGGTGGTGCCACTGGCCTGACCGATTCTGCGAGAGAAACTCTATCGGAAACGCCTGCGAGTTCCTCCGGAAGGACAGACGGATCAACACCTTCGGCTGGTAAGCCTGGAACCAGACGTCCTGGCCGCTCTACTGGCGCTGGCATTAATGGCGGCCGTGGCAGTTCACGAAGAATACGTTCAACCTTTCCTGATGGGCCCTAATGACATTGACCTCTGCCGCGGAGGCGTCACCGAGCGTACAGACGGTGTCACTGCTCCACATGGTTCGGGGACTAGGAGAGGTGGTGATGACCCGGAAGTCCGGATGGTCTCTGCAGGCTGTGATAGTAGGGAAGGCTGCGATGGCAGTGAAACGTATTCAAGGGATGGTGTACGTTCGGTACCAGAGACTGGAAGTGAACCGCCGAATGACCGATCCTTCATCCGAGTACTCGGCTTTTGCAGGAAGTCCGCCAATCACGCAACTCGTCTTCTATGTGCTGCAAGTGGTCTTTCGTATCCTACGTTTCCCCACCACGAATCTGGTCTAAATCATGTAGATAGCGCAGGAGTCTATTCACATCATGTGTAAGAAATTCATCCCTTGGTGCCTCCACTACAGACGTTGTTTCTGCGGAACTCATTGTGTTCAGAGACTGTGAATCAGTGTGTGTGGTGAGGATGGTGTTGCTGTAGCAAGAGACAGAGATGGAGAACTAGGCAACTGTACATCTCAAGGAGTCATCTGTTTATTTGACATTAGTCAATTAATTTATAGCCCTTTTGTAGAATATTAAACCTACAGGACGTGAAGTCGACGCTCTCGATGAAAGTAGCGTTGGGACAGTAGCTGGTGACTCAAAGACTCTCGGTGCAAAAACACAGCTTCTCATGGAAGCAGGTGAAATACTGCTCACGCTTGACAGAGTCCTCGTCACAGTGATCGTACGGCCTAGATATACCATTCCCTTCATACGGGGTGCTCGGGGTCAAACTGCTCGGAGACGTATACGATACGCTGCTCGCAACCTCAGAGCCTCGAATGGAGTCACTTAGCGTGAGGCTGCTTGGTGCTGGTGTTCTTTCAGGAACTTGTGCAGGCGGCACAGCAAGTAGGGCCGTGCAAGGGTTCAGAGTAGTAATCCGGCCAGACGAAGCACTTAAGCTACTTGCCGTCGACACGGAGCTCGGCGTCGGTGGATCAGGTGTGCACTATGTATGTGTTACTGTCAGTGGTTAAGTGACGCTGCTCGTCGTATTCGCACTTGTCGAAGTCGGCGTCGCAGTCGAGCTGAGAGCTGGAACTCCCAAGTCCTTGAACAGGAGAGGACTAGGTTGTTCGGACAACATCTCGCTCGCTCCTGAGCGCATTAAGGACGTTTCAAAACTGACGTGTGCGGGCTCTTGCATCGGGACAGACTGAAGAGAGGGAGAGGGCGCGAAAATTGACCTTTCATACCCATCCGTGACACTCGGCGATGATCTCTCGCTGCTCTGTGATGGTAAGTACAGAGACCTTGACTTCAGCGTTCTTGATGATACCGGCTTATATTCCATCGATGTTGGTGAAGACGGCGACGATGGTGTTAAGGGAGCTGTGGTGATTGACGGTGAAGACGGGGACGAAGGAGGAGGCCTACTAGATACACTTGACGGTGTCAAAAAGATGGAGGTCCGAGCCGACGTCTCTGTGACACTTGAGGGATTGGCGGGATAATAGTTGGTGTACGAATCGACGACAGAGACAAGGCCGACGATTCATAGGGTGATGTCGGCTCCTCAATGACAAGGAGTCTTCTTGAGTTCAGCCAGTGAACGAGGAGGCAATTCTTCAGTTTTGGATTCTGGAAGAGGGATGCCTGCCTCGACAACCTCCTCTGACACGCTCGTCAAACTCAATGACGGAGTTAGCAAGCTGACCTCCTTGGATACAGCGGGTTTGCAATGACACTTTGCTGTAAAATACTCCGTCTCCGTCGCGGGGATTGTCGACGGGCACACTTCCGCAGTCGTGTACTCTGTAGATGGAGGCTGCGACGAACAGATTTCTCCCGTCTCGTACTCCGTCTATAGAGCTTTGATTGCTGTTCTGTATTCCGTAGATGGAATACTCTTGCTAGACAGAGTTGGCGTACCAGGTAAAGGATGGTAAGATGACTCGCTTCGTGGTGCCTTCAGCGTTAGGAAGATATTGCTCTCGCTCCCATTTTCTGGCATTTGTATATGTATTCTTGGTCTCATCACTATTCTCTCCATCGAGTCTCTTGTCACCGACCTTGGAGGACTTGTCATGGTTGCAGAGTCGGATGACACCGATCTCTCCTGAATTTGTTCAGAAACACTTGTTGTCGTGTAACTCTCCTGTAAACTAGTAAACTGACTTGGCTCATCGTACTTGTTCTATTTGTTGGGTGTACTGGCCACCGAGGGTCCACTACGTGTACTTGCAGACCTGGAATAAGTGTGTGCAGAACGAGGGGCCCGTCGTCGCACAGCGCTTCGTTGGGAGAGGCCCGTACTCGTTGTGTAGAGAGTGTAACGTGCGCGTAGGCGAGCGTAGGCGACCGCTTTCCTCACTTGAAATCGGACCAGAATGTGAATCACCTAGAAGAGAAGCAGAACCCGGACCGCGCAGAGACAACAAAGAAGGTATGATCTGAGTTCCATCTGAGGTCGAAGAGTCCATTGTGCTGTGTGAGCGCCGGTTCTGAGGGCATGTAAACCGCTGAGGCTCCAACCCGGTGAGTTCTTCCCGCAACACTTACAGACTCTAATGGACCCATGGTCGACGATACGCCATGCTCACTGGGTTCACGCATACAGTTTGAGCGTCATAGTATCTGAGCCAGATTCCAAAGCGAACGCGCATCCCCTAAGTATACTTGTGTATTCATCATCAAGCTTGGCTAAGGATGAAGTACATGGGCTCCCGCTTGGTGCAATCTCAATCGACCTTGCTCCGAGCGGATGAAAAAGACCACCACCGCCCATGATTGCGCCATGGTCAGAGGACCGCGTGCGTGTAAGGGTATAAGACAATAGTGAACTGACTGAAAGTGAATTGCACGGGGATTGAAAGCGCGCGAAGATGCTAGTATCAAAGTCCGGAATATCGGGAATGCTGTCTAACGGGGGTAGATATGTCGTGCTCGCAGAGCCAGTCCCAGATCCCAAGCTGACAACAGAACTTGTTGCGGGACAAGGTCCCCTATGGGTTCCATTCAAACGATCTGGAGGAGCCGCAGCTCTATCCAATGCCTCCATGAGAAGAATATCAATACTACTTTGAGTGCAAACAAGCCAACGAGAATTTACCAGATAGTGCTAACCCTGCAGACACGCTTCCTTGCACTTTCTGCATCAAGGCGTTCGACACCATCGTTGTACAGGAGCCGAAAAGGTAAGAGCATCTCAACTAAATCATAGTCTCCGACATCACTCCCTTCCTCGTCCATTTGAAGCCGTGCTGCAATTGTGCCAATGTCGTCTCGCGCACTGATGACTCAGGCTTGGAACGCTGCGAACTTCGTTGCAATTCACCAGGTCCAACGTGACTACACCACATCCCCCTCCTGGAGCAATCCATGCCAGTAGAAGAGTATTTGGATACAAAATTGCTCGACAGCGCTGCCATCTGAACGGAGGTGAGGTACATAATTGACCGATCCGTAACAGCTACCGGGTTAGAAAAGGCAAACATATGGGTCATGTGATCACATCATGTCCAGAATCATCAACGCACATCTTAGCTTCCGCGAATGAAACTACAGTTGAAAATGTCTTAACGCATCATATGATTATGCATATATTCCATAATGCATGACCTTTAGCCTTCTCCCAAGACGGGATAAGGGAATTTATGCAAAATATAGTATATTGCATAATGCATCAAATTCTGTGAGAAAATTATGCAAAAAAAAAAAGGCAAAAGAAGAAATTCAAGAGACTTACTGAGGTGTGTAGTAATTATAGTTGGCTTCCATGTGGATTTTGTGTTTCCGATTGACAGTTCTGCTCATGTAAGAGCTCCATGCCGCCACATGACCGACACGACCGATAGCATGAAAGCTGTAAAATGAAGGGGGAAAAAGGTATAAAACAGAGACTACAAGTACTAAGAGTGTCAAAACACTCACACATGTCGATAGGAAAGCTGAAGCAGACCAAGAGAAGGGCATACAAGACAAAACCTGGTCCCAAGCCTGGTAGCTCAGTAAGGAAAGTAAAGACTTCAGCTAAGATAGTGCGGAAGAGAACAAATCTCACCTGCGCTGACTGGCTGGAAGTTCTGAGCTTCCGAGACGACCATCCAAACCTTTCCCAGGATGAAATCGTTAGATTCTTCAGCAGACGCTCTGAGCGTGCTCTTTTGTTTGCCCAGTCTTCCCTCTGCCGAAACATCGCTCGCCGTCAAGAGCTTGAGACTCGAGCAAAAGAAACCCCTCTAGCATTATCAAGCAAGCGTCCTCGTATTGTAGCAAATCCAGCAGTAGAACAAGCGTTAATAATGTGGCAACAGTCTATGGAGGCCCGGGACGAGCTTGTATCGGGTGCTATGCTCATCGAGAAGAGAGCCCGGTTTGAGGACGAATTCAATGTACCCCAGGAAGAGCGTCTAACAAGCCATGGCTGGGTACAGTCATTCACCCGAACGTAAGTCTTTCTTTTTATTTTTCGCCGTGTCAATCGTATCCGAAGATTCAACCTCGAGAGTGATGTTCACGCATATTCTAGTTGGGGCATCAAAAGTATTCGCCGTCATGGAGAGGCCGCATCTGTAGATCAAGCACAGGTCGCAGAAGAACGAGTTCGCATCACTAAGATCCTCAGCCAGTACAAGCCAGAAGATCAATACAACTTCGACGAGACGGGTCTTTTTGCTTAGTGAGTAACCATTACACTTCTTTTCGAAATTGTAATTTGACTTCGCAAAGTGCTCCACCAGATCGAGGTCTCGCATTGCGCCAGATGAGTGGGCGGAAGGCCAATCGTTTCAGAATAACAATTGGCCTTTGCTGTAATGCGGACGGTTCAGACAAACGGGATCTCTTTATTATAGGCAAATCTCGTAAACCTCGCTGCTTCAATAGCCAGTCCCCTACAACCAAAGGATTCTATTATCGTGCCAATCAATCAGCATGGATGACAAGTTTCTTATTCCAAGAGTAAGTACAATATGGCGTCCGTTTGGTGAATAAGCAACAGAATAGACCAGGACACTTACATTGTCTTTTAGATGGCTTCAGAACTTCGATCTCGCAATGCAAAGAGAAGGCCGTTATGTTATTCTCCTCCTAGACAACTTCTCTGCACACCGTGTTCCGTATCAGCCAACGCACATTCATCTAGAATTCTTTGCACCGAATATGACACCGTTTATCCAGCCTTTAGATGCTGGAATAATTAGAACCTTCAAAGCACTTTACCGCCGTGCTTTCTGCAAACGTGCAGTCGATCTGGATGAAGCTGGAGAACGAGATATCTACAAAATAAACCTTTTGGAAGCCATGCTCATGACTAATTCTGCATGGGACCGTGTTGATGCGTCGACAATACGGAACTGTTGGAAGCACAGTGGACTTCAAAGGTATGCTTTATTCTTCGTTGTATTCCTACTGTGCTAATAACCATATCAATCTTGTTCTTCACCGTGTTGATGGCCTCTTCGCTTACATTGCGAATCTTATTTTTCACCGTGTCGATGCCGATGGCCCCATACCGAATGGATCTTGTTCTTCACCGTGTCGACGGACTCTGCGTATATCTCGCGAATCTTACTTTTGACCGTGTTCGATGCTAATGGCCCCATACCGAATGGATCTTGTTCTCCACCGTGTCGATGGCCTCCTCGTTTACCTTGCGAATCTTATTTTTCACCGTGTCGATGCCGATGGCCCCATACCGAATGGATCTTGTTCTTCACCGTGTCGACGGACTCTGCGTATATCTCGCGAATCTTACTTTTGACCGCGTTCGATGCCAATGGCCCCATACTGAATGGATCTTGTTCTTCACCGTGTCGACGGACTCTGCGTATACCTCGTGAATCTTATTTTTCACCGTGTCGATGGTGATTACGACTCTAGCTCTTCTGTTAGAGGTGTTCATAGTCCACTCAATCCACCGCCACCACCACCATCTCCTGATGTCCCTGCCAACCAACGTCCTGAGGCTTGGAATATCCTTCGCGAGTATGCTCAGGGTGATATCGGAACAGTCCCTGAGCTCGAGAGACACCTTCAGGATTGTCTTGGGGAGGACTACGAGCCAGGTGACTGGCTTGAGGTCATCAATGCCGTCCTTGATACTGAAGATGATGTTCCTGCAGCTGTTCATGTCGTTGAACAGCTTGCTCCACAACCTGTACACCAGCCTGCCGTTGCATATTCCCCCTCTCAATCTAGTACTGGTACTACTACTCTGGAGCAACTTCACGAAGTTGAGGAAGACCTACTCTTTACTGTCAACGAGCTTCATCACCGCCGTCGTATTATTGGTGCACCACTGTCTCTGGAGGATCTTCTCAATCCAGCCGAGGAGAAGAAGGAGCATCCTGAGTTAGATCGACTTAAAGGTTTTGGAGATTTGGAGATTATTGAAGAGGTCCGACGTCGAATAGATAGAGGGATAAACTTAGAGGACACTGGTGATGAATCAGACAGTGAGCCCGAGACTCCTGTTGATGAGCCAGTCAGGAAAGTCTCTTTACGTGATGGTCAGGACTTCTGTATTTTGCTTGAACAGCTAACTCTTGAGCATGCTGAAGTTGGAGTCGCTCTCAGCCTTACAAACTCTCTGCGCAAGTTCCGTGGTGAGCTATTCCGTAAGGAAATGTGTTCCAGGCAGCAGACAACACTTCAGGATATGTGGGGGAATACTGCTGATATTAGATCCACTTGATTTCTTAACGAAGTAATATTGTAGATTTGAAAAACAAAAACATTTCTTAGTATTTTTTGGTATTCACAGTAGGATACATGTCTACTATACTATTTCCTGCCTTTCTCAACGTATACAGAGCATGTGTTTAACCCTAATTTCCCTTATACATGACTCAAAGTAGTACTACTTTCGGGTTAACTAAAAAGGCAATATATTTACACACATATCTTGTTGCATAAATTTCATAATGCATAGCAAAATGGCATTCCCGTCGTTATACATTAAGACATTTTCAACTGTATCAGTAACGACAGGACGGATCTGTTGGGACGGAAAACGAGTTAAGAGATCAGATCACATTCAGTCAATCTCTCGCTCACGGAAAAGATATTGGGGAGCAGCTGACTAACCAACTGAAAGGGGGGAGCAAGTAGCTGGAAAGACTTGCACTCGCACACGGGCAGGTGACAAGAGGGAGGAATGAAAATAGAAAGGCAGGGATAAAAGCAGCAGGGAGTATGTGTCCGTGTAAATAATCGAGGATGTGCGTGTGTACGCGTGAGTGCGTTTCGTTCGTCTGATGTGCTCAACAGCCCGTTTCTATCTGGCCTTCTCTGTCAGTAGAGTCACTTCCTCTTCCCTCCACTCCACTTTCGCCAGCATTCGCCTTATCTCACACAAACCTCGTTATCCATTTCTTCCAGACCAACCAGGTATGCAAGAAGTGCCTTCCGGTAGGTACACATAGACATTCCAAATGCAAAAAACGTTCTCCAGAAAGGTTTGCCCTCCTCCTTGCAATTCTAATCTTTGCGTATAGACTTCACTGCGAACGAACAAGACCATTTATCTTCCCTTATGTCCAAGATGTTGCTCAGTAATTTCGATGGTGATAACTGCTCTACTAGGACAAGCACTAACAGAATATCTTGATAGAGAAGCTGTTTCTATTGGATTGCATTTCAAACGAGATTCTGGCGAAATATCTGAACGTCCTTCTGCCCCAGGTAGTAGTGGACATTTGAAACATGTATGTCCCCTTTCCATCTTCATTCTATTGTGTTGAATTTTGCACATACATTGATCACTTATGATAGACGACTCAGACTCAAAATATGTACGATTTCAAAGATGTTGCAATTCGTCAGACCCATGTTGTTCAGGCATCACCAGTTCCGTCTCAATCATTCTTGCCTTCATTGCCACCTATATCAGACCCGCCAAACTTGTCCATCTTCAGCTCTCTACATTCACACAATGAACAGAATTTTGAAAGCGTTGCCCGCCGATATTTGTGCTATACAAGTTGTAGCCAAGGATGTTTAACGAGACGGTACGATCGAGCTTACAACTAATACGTACAACCATCACAGTGCCAAATAATCCAAGTCTGGAGAACCGACTTTTTCCTCGATTGAGTCGGAGACAATAACGAATCCTTACGACAGTAGCGCAGTTTAGGTCAGTATCATCACCAAAACGTGCAGAGTCTGACAAGGCAATATATTTACATGTAGACTTTATAAGCGAATATAAGGATCCACAATATGTAAAAAATATATGTCTTAGCAGTAAATTCCAATACATTTTCGTGTTCGATTTGGTGATGATCCACCCTAGAGAAGGAGGTAACCTTACTCAGAAACATAATCCGAGATCTCGATTCCAGATGTCGTGTATTAAGAGAACTGGTTGAAACGCGTTAGTAGGGCGCAAAGGGCCTGTTGCGTCTAAAAAATGATCGTCTGGTTCTGTAACTTCCGTTCATTTCATTTGCGTATGTTATTGCCGATGACTGTCAGATATGGCCAATCATCCACTTTATCTTGTCTTCTGCAATTCAACATTTTGTCAGAAATGCTGAAACACTCCACAGCTCGGTTATCTCTAATCTTGACATGCAATACATTGCTACAGGATAAAATAGCAATGGTCTTCCTAGACAGAGCTATGTAGCGCTCTGGATTTTCCTGATCCCTGAGAACGACTGCATTCCGTATGTCATGCTGAAAGTCTTCGAATATGTACAGTGTGCCTATCGCGCCCATTTCAAGACGATCGGATGCATACTACTACCTTGACGTCATTTTGGCACAATTTATCGTTGGCAAAATTCATCTCCCCTGTGCTCGTTTAGTAAACTGTGGAGCACATGCCGTTGCTCTTGCAACAATTGGTGCGTTTCTCGGCTACACGCAACTCGTATATGGCAAGACACTAACTTTCTCAATGTCATCCCTCACGAAAAAATATTTCTGCGTTTTCAACGGGTGGAGATAGAATATGCAAAAAATTTCAAGCAATACAGTGGGCAGGCACACAAAATATCCTGTACGCAAATACTCCTGCATGCAGTAATATCAACTACAACCTTGTTACAGGGTATAAAGACTCTATCCTAACCGCCACTACTTTCAACACCCACCTGGTTGCGCCATGAGTGGCACAGGCAGAGCAAACGAGGACCTTTTCGAATATGTTCGCATGCTTGCAGCGCAGAATAATCTATCACTTCCACAGTCTGCCAATGCAACTAATGTACAAGCTGTCTCTACAGCGGACGAACGAGTAGACTTGTTGTCACAATCTACAGTGCCTCCTGTATTGGAACGCTACCAGAGTGCCCGAGCTCCCTCACGTATTCCGCAGCCATTTGCATCCACCCGCACACCAGTCCCGACTCTACAGAGAGATGTCCAAACTTCTTCGCTAGGAGTTCCAACACTGTCACCTTACAGCAATGGGGAAACCGTATCCCAAGCAGCATCAAGCCAACCAATCCGTCTCGATACTCGACTTGTCAACAACAATCGACGATTGTCAGCCGAACGGACAATACCTCGGGCAACTCCCCAGGCACGGCGAGGGACAAGAAGAGGTGACATAGCGAGTCGTCGTGCGTTATTCCCCAGTCTCCCCACGGCAAACATACCGAGAATGAGCGACTGCCTTGAGAGTGCGGATGATGGGGGCACATGCGTTCGTATTACAGTAAAGGTCTACCCATCGTGTGTAAGTTGCACTTTTTAGGTTGTATGAATGGTTGGGATCTCACCAGATAGTTTCCATAGAACGCAGGCTCTCAATTCTGCCTTTTATATCACTTCCTTCGCGAAACATTCAATGCCAAACTAAGGCAGTTTGGGCTTGTATACGAACTCCTTGTCCCGCATGACAAACTCGTCACCGAAATTATAGAGACAGTCTCTTTGGCAATGACTCGTCAACATGGCTACACATTCACTCACACGTCAGGGATGTACCAACCGCATGAAACGCTTCACCTGAAGTTGCTGAGGATCCACGACCGTGCTTTGCTGAGAGGGGGTGCAGTAGCTCCAATGCGGCTGAAATGCTGTCCACTCGATCCCAATTGGAGTATCTTCGACGTACTGAGTATGAAGAGCAAATTTGCAATCCCGGATGTTGCACTGGAAAATGGCCGGTTCGTCCTGTTTACTGGTGAGTTCTTTGTTCCCTTCACATGCATATCCAGCTAAAGACTTGAATATAGTTGCTGCAGCCGAGCCTCTGAAGTGCCAGCGTGATGGTATCACTCATGACTGTATAGCGGATAGATTTTTTCGAGGCCTCCTTGAGGACCAGCCAAGTGAATCGCTTAGTGACGAAGTTCCATGTACTTGCACAGAGATCGACAGTAATGCTGAGCTAGATCTTCCGGCAATAGACTCTGCTGCAGGAACCACGGTGTGTTGATTTTCTCCGTATGTTCAGTACAGACATATACTAATATTAAAATTTACAATTAGGATAACTATGTGCCAACTGCCCCTCCTAGTCCGATACAGCCGTCGCAGCAAGCGCCTCGTGCATTACGACGCAATCCAACACAGCTGATATGGACACAGCGCACAAACGTTACACGACAGGCACATCGCTTAACTAATAATGTCTCGTTTGCGTCTCCAGAGAATGCATTGCCCACTGCTTTATGGAGTCAACCATGGTCTCCTGCTGCAGACCCTGACGGGTGGACGCTTCAACTTGACAATTTTGCAACACAAGTTTTTGAGCTGGCCTATACGCATGCACAGTCAGAGGAACCTCTTGTGGAGGAAGAGCTACTAATTCAGGGCCATAATATGACGGAGCTGGCAGAGCAGTTGCTTATGCTGATTGAGCGATGTGCTGAACGTGGTAATTACTATGAAGTCCTTGCTCCGGCAAGGACAATTTCAATGTAAGCAGTCTACAATATTTCCAGTGTTGCGTTTGTTGATTTTGTGTCTAGTGTTCGCCTGGATGGATCAACAGTGACCCTTGGCCGTGGACTTGAGCTGGAGACATTATTCTTAGCTATGCGCACATACGTTGCTCGTGAGGCAGTATGGTTTGAACGCTTGGCCGGGGACTACAGTTCATTGAAGCTGTTCACAACGGAGAGTACTGCTGCGCACGTTTCCGCGGAGAGAATCAAGAAACTACGTGTATTGGGTGCTCTAACGTCTCTTATGGTTATACATAAGATTGCACCCGATCCTATAGGGCCGGCCGTACTCCAAATTGCTTACAATCTTCGGGACTTCCGTTCTCTGCACAGTAAATTTGTCAAGACATGGTATCCGGAGATTCACGCTGATTTGCAAGAATGGAACACTATTGGTGCATCAGGAGATCCAAGGTGTTGCGAGCGCATTTTCACTTCATATATGCAATCACAGGTAGTGTTTTGCAGACACAGAAATAGCTTTCTTGCTGATATGACTCTCTAGGCTGCTACATATGAAGGGAGAACGCAAGAAGAGCATGATTTGCTTGCATGTGATATGTTGTTTCGGTCAGTTCTTGGGCCGCGTGATATTCGACACCCAGAGTGGGCTGCATACCTTGAAGGAGCATCCTTGGAGTCGTACGGCCTTGACTTTGGCAAGGTAAGATTGTAACAGTGCTCCGACCCGAACATCTGACAGAACCTCCTTGAAAGGTTGTGCGAGCAGTGGATGGTGGGTCTGATGCTCTAATATCGATGTGTTTCGCTTCTCGATCTGTAACCCCCGAAAATGTGATGAAAGCAGTAGAAATCGAAGTCGACTCGTCTGACCATGCTGCAGACTTGGATACTGTGGCTAGAAACCGGGGCTTCTCCTCTGCAATAGCATTCCTCCGTGACCTACTTTTTAGGTTTCTTAGTGGAGTAGGTATACCCTGTGCAGACGCTTTCCACAGTGTATCCTGGAGTTTTGGACAGGCTCTCCCAATAGATGAAACAGACTTTAATGCAAAAGACACTCGCAGTACACTTTTCACTAGAGCCTTGACAGGTATTCCTTGTATGCCACCAACAAAAGAACAGATAGAAGTCAGATTTTCACTGTATACTCATTATGTAAACCCTCTCATACTAACTGTCCTTCATAGGTGTCTTTCGTAAATAATGAAGACCGAGCATACTGGACACATCGCGATAATCTCCACAACGGTCGCATGTCAGGTACACGAAATGGACCAACGTCCGAGACTGTTGCAGCCGTGTTTGCTGCTCAAGGCCGAATCAGGTTCCAGACGTGTACAAAATCTGCCGTCATACCTTTGTCGTACCTCATTAGACTGTTAAAGCAGGAGACTCCAGCCTGGGCAAATGCAGATCCTGACAGTACAGTATTTCAGTGGCTTCTGATAGAGCTGTGCTGTGCTATAGGTGAACATTCAGTGCTATGAGTACTGAATACCAGTTGAACACAGGAGCGACGTGGTACTCAACTGCCATTTAACTAAAAAGATAAACACAACACTTGCTGTTGCAAGATAGGTAGTATTCAACTACACCTACAGCAACATTATTTTTGCAATTTTCTTGACTCATCACCGTGTTTGCCATTTCTTTCTCATCCCCTTTCACATCATCTGGCACTCAACTGCCATTTAACTAATTGGACATACTAGTACATGACATTCTGTTCCTACTAGTAGATAGTATTCAACTACGCCTGCAGCAACCTTTTTTTTTTTGCAATTTTCTTGACTCATCACCGTGTTTGCCATTTCTTTCTCATCCCCTTTCACATCATCTGGCACTCAACTGCCATTTAACTAATTGGACATACTAGTACATGACATTCTGTTCCTACTAGTAGATAGTATTCAACTACGCCTGCAGCAACCTTTTTTTTTTTTGCAATTTTCTTGACTTATCACCGTGTTTGCCATTTCTTTCTCATCCCATTTCACATCATCCGGCACTCAACTGCCATTTAACTGATTGGACATACTACTACATGACATTCTGTTGCTACTAGTAGATAGTATTCAACTACGCCCATAGTAACATTTTTAATATTTTTTAGAAATTTCTTGACTCATTACTTTTATACATGTGGCCACTGTATTAGCTGATGTAATTAATTAGCACAGGAGAACCACTGAACAATAATTGCCATATCTATACCAGTGCTCAGGGGCTGTAGCATCAAAACACACAGGAGATGCAAATATTGTTCTATGTGTACATCTTCCTTCTTCACTCCTAGGTTAAAGGACATGTAGAGGTGGAGAGAGCCTAAAGACCTTTGTGAGTTTGAAATTATAAAGATGGGATTATAAAATGTAA
>NW_006760410.1:0-12584 GCF_000271605.1 Fomitiporia mediterranea MF3/22
GTGTATCAGCTTAGCTGGTGTCAGAACGTCTTTCTAAGCTGCTGTAACTGTTGGTAGTTGATTATAATGGGTAATCTGCCTGTCTAGCATTGTTGCTACCCATCTATACTCACAAGGAGTAGTGAGATTAATTGCTGAGATGTACATATTGTTATTAGGGGCTTTATTATGTACAGACAACTGCCTGTAGATTTGTTTGATGTTGTCTAACATCTTATCAAACTGTGATACATACCCTTTTACTGTAAACAATGTAGATATGTCTACAGTATGTGTCATTGTTGTTTGAACATTGTATTGTTCAGAAAGCACCTTCATGAGACTTTTAACACTTGTATACATTGTGAAGTTTGTATAAATTGTATCAGTTATTGTTTTCATTATACAATGATACAAAACATTGCCTGTATGTATGCCAGCATTATTGGAGGAAGGGGGATTGTGCTCTAGATGGTCTAAGAGCATTATAGCAGCAAGTGCACTGTGTATACACAAGCACCATATCTTGTATCCCTTCACACCAGCCAACTTTTCTGTTCCCTCAAAGAACTTCATAATGTCAGAGTCCTTCATTGTAGCATTAACAAAGGTATGTATTGTAGACAACATCATAATGAGTTTGGGGGGAGAGGGAGATCTTGGACTTGGTGGTCTGGCAGGAGGCAAAGGTGTTCTGCAAGAGTGAGTGTGTAGGAGCATTTAATAGGCACTAAGGCTCATAACCTTTTAACAAGTGTAGTAGGAGTGCCCTAAGTACTCTCTCTTATTAAGATATCAAGCAAGTATCTACCTTATATACTATATAGTGAAGTCTAATAATCTAAGACATTCCAAGTGTAGTAATTCTACATAAGGCAATTAGGGATTTCCTAATCCAGAGCACAATCTAATAATTGTAGTCAGGGATCACAAGTCACAGAATCATAGATAATAGAGGCAGTAGAGTCACAGAAGTTAGTAATTCTTAATACACTGAATGACAAACTCAACACAGTTTTGTAGGCTTACAAGAAAGTTGTAAATAAGGTGTACTCTATACTTAGAGTACTTCTAGAGGAGTTCTACATAGTCAGATGACAGTACCCTAATTAACTAGCCAGAATGCCTATATTACTAACAATACTATAACCATTTGTGTCTACCAGCAGACTTACAGAAGAACAGATACAAGCAATTAGAGAATTGTAATCAGGATTCCTATAGCTAGAAGAATGGAAACTTGTAGAGAACCTATTAATACTACAGTCAGAAGTGTTTGTGTAGACAGAAGAGGAGCAAGAAACATTAGACCCTGTATACTTTGATCCTATTCAAATTCCAACTGTAGAGTATGTACTATGAGTAGAGAGAAGTATTCTGATTATACACAGAATTGAGAAGAGGGTGATTGAGTTGTTGAAGGAGAAGTTGTGTAACAGAGTAATAGAACTGTCAAATTCCTCCTATCAATTGTAATGGTTTTGTATCACAAAGAAAGACAGAGTATCCTTACAATTTATTATTAATTTACAAAGGTTAAACACAGTTACAATAAAGGACACAGCTGTTCTGCCAAACATGGAACTAATTGTAGAAAGCTGTAGAGGTTGTGTATACTATATACAACTTAATTTGCATATTGTGTTTAATTAGAGGAGTTTAGATGAGTAGTCTAGAGATCTGACAATGTTCCAGACACTCCTAGGAACATTTTGCTTGACAGTATTACTAATGGGTTACACCAACTCAGTACAGATTCTGTATAATGACTTGGTGTTTATCCTTTGTAACAAGATTCTGAATGTTACAAACTTATATACAGACAATGTTCTAGTAATTAGACCCTGCTTAAGATATGAGAAAGTAGACAGAATAGAGGAAACACTTCCTAAGAATGAGAGAATACAGAAGTTTGTATACAAGCATCTGATGGATGTAAACTGGATTTTACAGAGAGTGAAAGCTGTAGGAGGGACATTTTCTAAGAAGAAGATAATGCTTTATAACAAATCTGTAATATTTGTTAGCTATAAACTAACATATTTAGGGAGAGAGGCTGAAGAATTGTAAATACAGAAGGTTAGGGATTTCTCAGAACAGTAGGAGTACTTTGTGTTTTTATTTGAAATTACACAAAGTTAGTACAACTACTCAATTGACTCACACAAAAGAACTTGATATTCAATTAGAATGACAAAGTACAGAAATCTATGAACACACTCAAGAAAGCAGTTTTACATTACCCTACACTAACACTAATTGACTATGAGTCAGAGTATCTAGTAGTCTTGACAGTAGATTTGTCTATCATCAGAGTAGGATAGTATATTAGTCAGGAGTACCCAGATTGCAAACAGAGAATAAATTGATTCAGATTGATTAACTAGAACACAACACAAGCACAATATTTGTAAGCAAAAATAGAGCTGTTTGGACTTTATTACACACTTCACACATTACACATATATCTTATAAGTATTAAGAAATTAATTGTAGAAATGGACACTTTATACATAAAGAGAATGATTAATAAGCCTGACCTACAGTCTAATACTATAATCAATTGCTAGATAGCTAGTATTTTACTATTTGATTTTGAGTTCTGTCACATTCCTACATCAGACTTTAAGTGTACAGACAGATTATTACAACACTAAGTAGTACTTAAAGATCTCTTAAACAACAAAACCTATAAAGACTAGATTAACAAGTCATACAGATTTTACACAGTAGAAATAGAATCTATACAATACAGACATTAGCTAGAGATTTGCAGGTCTATAGAACACAAAGCCTTGTTAGTCAAGTGTATAGAAACACAGTCCCAGGTTTCAAATGTAATACACTGGAAGACACACAACAACATTATTGACAAATCATTTCAAGTAAACAAGGATGTGCTACAGGCAACATGTTCCAGCAGACTGTAATGTAGATTATTCCTAGAAGTTGTTATTCTGAAACAGAACTAGAATTGGATACATTAAGATAGGCCAGAACAACCTGATCTGGACTGTAGAAGAGTAGAAGATAAAGCAGACAAAGGACTACAGGAATAGGAAGCTAGAGGAGGGTCTTACAGAGTTGTACAAACTAAGGAGGTAGAGGGAGCAGATGACAAAGTAGAAGGTGACAATCTAGAGCTAATAGAGGTTGTGTGTAGTATCTACAGTAATGAGACTAAGAGTTTGGATACAACAGTAGAACAATTCCTACAATCACTAACTACTGAAAGGTAAGAAGTAAGACTAAAGACTGTGAAAGAGTATCTTAGCTTGCTCTACAAACCAAGCAGAATTGTAGATACTGATTTTCCAACATTTATACAATACACAGTACAGTTCTTTGTACAGAACAACAAGATTTAGTATTAAGGTTCTAAAGGAAAGTATTAGATTGTGTCAGATAAGGACAGGAGATGGGAGTTAGTTAGGATAGCACACAAAGACTTAGGACACAAGGGAATCTTTACAGTATGAGCCTGTTTACTAGATTGGTTCTGGTGGCCATCTCTTACAGAAGATGTTAAGTACTTTATTAGGACTTGTCATACATGTCAGACTCAGCAGATGTAACAAGTACTGATTCTACTAAGTATTCTGGAGATTGTGCTGCTTTTCCAAAAGATCCACATAGATACAAAGGTTATACTAAAAGTAGGAAGATTCTGATATATTGTGTATGTACACTGTTTGTTATCAGGGTATTCAGAGTTTTACATACTTTGTACAGAGAACAGAAGGACAATAGGACAGTTCATCTTTGAGGAACTTCTATACTAATATAAGGCATGTCCTAAGCTTGTAACAGACAACAGAACACTTTACATTATAGTGTTAGACTATTTGTAAGAACAATACTACATTAATCATATTCAGATTTCTGTATATAACTCCTACACAAACAGAATTATTGAGCAGAAACACTTGGATGTACAGGAAGTAATTGTAAAGACAGTAGGAGACAATATTAGACATTAGTATAAGTACACACATTCTGTGTTCTGGGCAGAGCAGATCATGATTCAGAAAGTAACAGGATATTCTCCTTATTACCTTGTTTATAGAGTAGAGCCAATATTACTGTTTGACCTGAACAAGGCAATGTATTTGGTTCCACCCAAAGGAGCACTACTAACAACAGAGGAACTAGTGACAATACAAGTACAACAATTGTAGAAGAGACTGGACAACCTTACACAAATGATAGAATGTGTTCAGAAAGTCTACAAAAAATATGTAAAGCATTTTACAGAAGTCAATTGTAATCAGATCAAGGACTACAACTTTGCCCTAAGTGTACTAGTACTAATCCACAATTTGAAAGTGAGTAACAACTTAGGATGAAAGATGAAACTGTAATACCTTAGACTGTTTGTAGTAGTGTAAAGAATGAAAGGAAACACTTATGTTGTAACAGAACTGGACAGAGTAGTGGCCAAGTTATGTATTACAGCATTTTGCTTAATTCTATATTTTCTGTGTTCACATTTAACAGTTCCTATCTTGTGTCTTATCAAGGCTGTAGAACTAACACTAGAAGATGTAGAACTGTACAGGACTAGTTGTAAGGATACAGATGATCTAGACAACTGTGCTTTAGATACTATACTTGAAGTAGAACCAAGTACAGAAGTCACAGACTCCAGATCCAAGAATGTACAATTTTTCATTATACCCTCCTAGTCTTGTACAGGAAAGTGAAACATAGGGATTGATTCCCTACTAGTAATACTTAACAGTTGTGTAAATCTGTAAATACAGTGTTCAACTGTAGTTCTCCAGGCTTTGTTACATTTTATATTCACATACTTCCAATCTTCTGTCACATTCCTTCTCATTTACAATACATTATAAAAAGCCTATACAACATTCTATAAGTATATAAACCTTTATACAAATTATAATTCTTTTCCACCTATTCTTATCCTATTCTACTAGTTCTATACATAAATCATAAAAATATCCATCCATCCATTCTATTCCTCTTAACTCTCTATTTTATCTATTTTCCTATCCATTCTATCTATTTCTGTTCTATTCTATTTATTCCTTACATTTCCAGTTTTTTTTTCATAAAAACATAACTAGACTTTTATTTTCACTACTTTCTACCCTGTTCTATTTCCTACTCTAACTCTTCCACCATACTATCTATAGAGGCTTCTACTACTATAGTTAAGAAGTTGATACTCTGTCTCAGAGTTATGATCTTTGTATCAAACTCATTCTTCATTATTATCAGCTACAACTCTAGGTTGTTCAGCTCCTTAGTTATCTGTGAGTAGAGGTTGTAGACTGTTCCAGCTTTACTATGTGTGATTAGAGGGATGATAGAACACAGGTTCCAAGTTGTACTGTACAATTTTACAGTTTGCCCTTTAGTCTTATACTAGATTCCCTTCAGACTATATCTAGAGTGGCAGAATATGTATACTGTACACTAGTTTTCTATGTAAACAATCACTATTGACACAGTCAAAAATAAGATTGAAACAGACTTACTTAGATTACTGTAACACAGTCAATCTATTACAGTCTAGCAAGTAGATCCCTAAGAACCCTTGTACCTCTCTATACACTTTACACACTTAAGTGTGTAGAAGACTATTCCCTCTATCTAATCTAGAGGGATATTCTTGTCCTCCTTGCTTGAAGACTCTACTACAACCTTCTGGTTTTTTGTGTGTGTTTCCTTACTAGAGACCAGAATCTCTACCTTAACAATAGTGTGCTTCTTGCTCAGGAGTACTAGTACTAGCTCTAGACAACAAAATGGAGTCAGTATACTTAGAAAATCAACTACCTCTCATCCATATTACCTTTTTCCTTACTTTTGTCCTCTTTCTTCTTTTCCAGCTTTATAACTACTTAAGGAACTAGGAGAAACATTGTTTCAGCTTAGCACAATTTATTAGCCATACTTGTACTTACTAACTATAACTCATTTCTCCTTCTATTCCTTTCTCACATTGACCTTCTCTTTCTCTATAACTAGCTTTTTCTTTTCTGGTTTCACAAATTACTACCTTTGATTTTTCTACATTTGTAATAGTATTAGAACCTGTGTAAACAGTTAGTTATTATACACAATTTGTTAGTCATACTTGTACACATACTCTTAAACCCCTCCTTTTCCTTCCTATCCTTCTACTTTATTACTGACTGTGCTAAGACTGTAGCCTTCTCCTTTCCCCTCTCCTTCTCCTTCTTTACCTTAGTCTAAGCCTCTTCCTTAACCTTAGCCTGTATTACTTTCTCAGCCTCTGCCTTTACTTTTGCCCTAGTAGTAGCTTTGTCCTCTTTTGCTTTTGTAAGCTCCTCTACTATTACCTTACAATCTACAAGATGTTCTGTGTTAGTAGACAGATTGGAAAACAGGAAATAGGAGACTTACTGCCAGATTGACTCTCTACTAGTACAGACAAAACCTCCTTACCCTCTGAATCATTATCATTGTGAGTGTTATTGTCTAAGCTCTCTTTGTCTTCAGACTCAGAATCTATGGTCAATCCATTAGTTTCCTCCTTCACAACCTTGTCCTCTAGTTTGTTTTCTGTGTTAGAACCTGTAGAGCACATTAGTATATAAGCTAGAGACAATACACTTTACAGAGGTACTTACTGAGTGTATGTTCAACTAGCTTGTCATCCACATCCATTCCCTTACTAGCTACTATGTTGTTATACATACAATTTCTGAGGAAAATCACAAAATCAGTATAAAAAGAGTAGAAAAGAGTATAACACTTACTGTCAGATTTGCTAGAGAGTAGTAATGACATAGTAAGAGTGATGGAAGGAAGTAGGAAGAATAAGTAACAATGTTCACACATACACAGAACTTACATTCAGTCTACCAATTATTAAATCAACCATGTGACTGTAGACAGTCACAAGCAGACATGCTGAGAGATAAAACAATCAGTATTACACTAAGAACTGTACATCACATACAGACAATTACAGTAATCAATTCTGAACACCTACATGACTCATAGAAGCCTACTCTGAGAACACTCAACTATTCTACATTGTAAGCATTTGTAAACAGAACTGTAAGTATGTACAGTCTCAGAATTGGCTTACACACATTGTTTTCTCTACAGGATGTATGGATCACATACTTATTATAGGCTCAGAACACAAGTTGTATTACAGTGAGTAGCTCAGTAAACTATTATGTTATTATTGCTCAGATCAAAGTACTGTAATCTTCCAATCAGATAAGACATTAGGGCAATCAAAGTGATGATCTCAGGAGACTGCTGGAAATCTCAGAACTCTCTACACTTTGTCTGTACTAATCAGATAATAACAGTATAAGAACCTTCTACTTCTTTCAATATAAATCTTACTTTTCTCTTTTGTATAACATTTCCTGTGGCTAGAATGTAGACCATATAAATTTTCCTCATACATTTTCACCCCATTTTCTTCCAACCTCTAGCAAAAGGTTCTCTTATTTGTTCTTGTATATTTTGTAATTTTTCTTTTGTTTAGTCATAACATTTCCCTGTTAGTACTATACTTTTCCAGAACTCAGAAAACTATAAATACAGTTACTTATGTACTAGATACAGGAGGAATTCAGATAGTTCACCTATTGATTTAGCTCTTGTCTCTTGTCTTAAAGTCCTCTAGCATAAGGTATAGTCTTAGTCTTTGTTGTTTTCCATATCAGATTGTTTGTTGTGTACTTTACAAAGTACACTTTCTGTTATTCACATCTCTCTTCCAAGGTTGCAACCATGCCAGAAGAACTTGCACCTGTTCAGAACCACTCTAGTCTCCTAAGACTTGTGGTTTAGCTCCCCCTCAAACTTAACAATTCACCTGTGTTCTTCTCTTAAACACTTTATAGGAGTTTCAGTATCTCTATGCCTGATACTTATTGTCACACTCACACAACACATATGTTCTAATATGTTCTGATCAGAAGGGCTCAGTCACATCAAAGTTGCATCATCCTCATGTCAGCAATCCTTTGATTACGTCATCATTGCCCACACAATAGTCTTGGTTGCTCAATTCAGACTAGTTGGGTTCTAGACTCTAGTTCTAATTCACAAAGGCAAGACTCTGAGCCTTTAGACAGTTAGTCAATCAATACAAAGAGGACTCAGATCTGGAGTCCTAGATGGGTTGATACAAAGGAGACAGTAGTAGAGTTGTTCACAAAGGACTAGTAGCTACAAAGGACTAATAATTTCTATAAATACTCTCATGTATTTTGTACTTTCTAGAAATTAAGTTACTCTCTACTACAACTCTTAGTGTGTAGTTTGACAGTCTCCTTAGTAAAACGTTCCCTCTCACCTTGTCTTGTCTTGTATTGCCTTGTTCTGAAGTGCAGCTTCATTGTTCCACACTACTCTTGTCTTGTTAATTGTCACCTTCAGAACTTATACATTCTGCTTAGATCTACCTATTCCTTCTCACTCTTGACCCCTCTCAGTGTCTGTACCTTACAGACTCAACTGACCTCTTCTACCTTAACTAGTACTTAAGATCAACATTTTGGAGCCTACCACAAGGAGGGTTTCTTAAGGTGTCTCAAGTAGGCTGAACAGTCAACAGGTGACAGTATTACTAAGAGTACACTAACTCAATCACAGAAGAATCAGATTCTGGACCTGAATTAGATTTGGTTGACTGTAACCTCTTACAACCTGTATCCTACACACTCAGTCCTGTTTCTGAAAGGGTTTCTGTACAACCTCTTGAGCAATCCAGCTCAGCTTCACTATCCATGTTTCATAGTTTGTTCCCTAGTTTGTTTCTATCAACCTCTACACACAACTCTACTTGTTCTGTGTCTCCTGTTCTGTCCATTCAAGAAGAAGACCACACAATCACTCTAGTGTTTCCACCACTTCTGATTGTTCTGACAGTTCTGAGTATACAGAACAATCTGATAAGTTCCTAGTCTCAACAGATAAGCTTACAGAATAATCTGAGCAGCTTACCTACTACAGTTAGTACTCTAAGTGGTCAGCCAGTCACAACCAATGTTCCAAATGCTCTACTAGTTACAATCCAAGGACAGACTAGCCTGCCCCTGTACTGAACAAGCTATAATACTCCCTATTATGACAGAATCAATGTGTAGAACCTGCCTCAGTTTCTTAAAGAAGTAGAAATGATTAGAGATGAGTTCCAACTTTCTGATCAACAGCTTATCTAGAGAGTAAAATATTACACTAACTAATCTGATTCTGAGATCTGGGCCTTAATTCCTGAAGCTGTAGACAGTGCCTCAGATTGGCAAGCTGCTCAAGTAGTAATTCTCAGATTATACTTGTCCCTTAACTATGATTGCTACTATGTAAAGAATGACCTCTGTATCCTAGTCTAACAATAGACTGTTACTAGAATCCAGAACTGAGAGGAGTTTGTAGAGTACTAGTACAAATTCCAGAAGATAGCAAGCTTCCTAGTCTTAAAGAAAGAAATCATAAAAGAAGATTGGAACAAAGTGTTCCTCAACAGTATTATAGGTGCCTTCAAAGATTAGCTAACTCTCTGTTTGCTAGCCTACAACCCTAACTATAACAGTTGTATAGCTTACACATACACTAAAGTTGTTAAGGCTACTAAGCTTATATAGAGAGGTATGGCTTTATAATGTTTAGGAAAGACAGCTAATGTGTCTGGAACAACAAGTTCTAGAAGCATTCTAATAAAGAAAGAAGACACAAACATGGTCACTATCCTTGATTCACTCTACTCATTCTAAAACAAGTTAGACTCATTTGAACACAAGACCAGTTCCTTATTTGTAGGAAACACAAGTATACAATCTGTACAATCTGTACAATCTACTCAATCTGTAAGGCTGCTCTGTAATACAAACTGCTCCTTCTGTAGAGAAGACAGACACTTTATTTGCTTGTGTCCAAAGGTTAATGAGTTCATTTGTAACAGAAAGTGTATCTGAAACACATTTAGAAAGGTTGTTCTCCCTAACAGATTGTTTGTTCTGTCAACAATCTAAGGCCAACTACTCATAGATTGTTTTGACTAGTATTACACAACCAACCCTAGAAAGTGTGCCCAAGTCTCTCAAAATGTACAGGACACACTACTACATATAGTGTCCCTCCTCAAAATTGCAAAACCAGCACTAGTATCCTAAACATTGTTTACTGTTCTAGCCACATATATTAAAGAAGTCTCAGAAGCAGAATACAAGGTTGAAAGACTTAAAGTCTTACTCAGAGAGGTAAAGAAGAAAGTCACTACTAGTAAGAAGCTCAAGTTTGATAGAGTAGAGGTTCTGAGGCACAGAACAACAAGCATTCTGAAGAAGAAGGACAAGGAACCTAAGCTGGAACCAAAGCCTACACTACCTGCCAAAGTAAGCCAGGCCCTAAAGTATGACAGATTGAAGCACACTAACAAGTCTGCTGCCAGACCACTACTGGAACCACATTAGTACTATAATCTCTCTCCTATCAAAGACCCTGTCATTGTCTAGCAGATAGTCTCTTACATTCTAGACTCTAGCATTAGCCTTACCCTAAAGGAGCTGTTGTCAATTACACCTGATGTCCAAAAGCAAGTCAAGGAACTGTTATCTGCTAGACAAGTTCTGAACACTACTATACACCTTGTCTTGACAGAACCCTCAGAACTAACAACTTCCAAAGATGTAATCATAGCTCAAGTCTTATAGTACACATAGAGCCCAGAGTCAGTTGTAGAACAGGCTATACTGTTATGTACAGTTAAAGCCATCTTCAAAGATACTGAAGAAATCTACTGTATTCTAGACTAAGGAGTAACACTCTGTATCATTTGTAAGGATGTATGAAAATGTCTCAGAATCCATCTACATTCTGATCTTACAATTATGCTCAAAACTGCTGACTCTGGACAAGTGCTGACACTCAGTACTGTTGAGAACATAAAGATCAATATTGTTAGAGTCAACATTGCCCTCCAAGCTCAAGTTGTTTGTCAAGCCCTGTTCAAGGCACTCTTAGGCTGACCATTCTTCACTATCATAGAATGCAAAACAAAGGACTTCATTAACAGTAACCAATCTATAACACTATCAGATCCCTTAGATTGTCAACAGAAGTGCTGAGTTATGACTAGAACATGAACTGTTCTACAGAAACACAATGAACAAGTGTTAAGATGAGACTACACAAGAGTATGTCTCAGATGATATAAACTACATTACAAGCAATGACAAACAATGATGGAATACCTTCCATCATACATTCTACATCTGAGACATACTTACATAGTATATATAGACTAACTAATCAACAGACAATGAAGCAAGCTGTGAGAGAGCAAGCTGAGTCCACTATCCCCCCCTCTTTGTGTGATCTCTCTAAGCCTCTCACATAACCTCTCTTCCCCCTTTCTTAACAGGTTATGAGCCTTGAGCTCCCTGCCTATGCTTTATCTACACTCTACTATGTCTATGCTCTATACAGTTCTATGCATCACATACACACACACAACATACTATGACACAGAACTTGACTCACCTGTCTGAGTATCCCAAACACAAATTGACACACTACAGACACACAATCTACCTGTAAGGATAGGTATACTAGCCTTATGCAAAGATTCTCTCTTTACCAGCACACTCAACTACTGACTGGGATAACCTAGTAATTGAGCACTGAGAAGGAGAAAGAATCCCCTAACCCTTAGCTTGAAAACCCTTTATATATGTATATACACGTGTAGTAGGATACAGGGTAGTCTAGTGAACAAAAAGGAAAACACTCACAAGCACCTACAACACATGTTGCACAAATGCACAGGTAGCACAATTGTTACACTTGCCCTCCAGCATTTAGTCCTAAATGCTAAGGGAGTTAGTACTGGAATAAACGAAATAACAACACAAAAACAAAAGAAAACGTTAGTAACTTACTATGAAGTTCAGTACTGTTGCACTAGGACATTCTCTACAGCCATGGAAGTGTCTTCAATTGGTCCTGTAGTGGACTGGATGTGTTCCTGTCCAGCTTGGACATGTTCTGTAGCAGAACTGGTGGAACTTGTAGCAGATTAGTCAGAATGGCCATTGGATTGAGTGGAAAGTGGCAGATTCAGCAGTAGAGTAATGCCTTGAGTGTCGAATGAGCTTAGAGCACTCATATCAAGTACCAAAGTAAGATTGGTAGATGTTGAGGGCAGTTGCAACTCAATCTGAGGACGTTTGCAGTTGTGTGAGTGGAATATAGCAGTTCCATTGTTGATTTGCTCAGCTCTACACTTCACACCTAAGTAAAATAGTAAGGTACATGTGCTTGTAATAATATAATGTAGAATATATACACATTTACCTTGGTTCGAAGCCATGTTCTTATGGTATACAAAGTCCTGGGACACTTGCATCATTTTAGCATGTTGAATGTGGTCTTGGAACAGTGGTAGTGGGCTCAGTCTCACATGAGAAGGAATGTAGAAGTTATACAAGCATAATACAATGAGATAACACTCTGGGAGTTGCATAGTAGGGTTGAGGGAATTGTTGTGGATAGCCCTAGAGAAAGCTGCAATCTCCTTAAGCTCCTCTTGATCAAACATAGTCAGTGCTTGTACTGTGGTTGTGAGTACCTATCCTGCATGA
>NW_006760411.1:0-10755 GCF_000271605.1 Fomitiporia mediterranea MF3/22
TTTAATCATTATAACTGTATTGTACAATTGTTCGTTTGTGTAACACATTTATAACTTGATGTAGTTAATAATAATATTATTAGCATTGTAGTAATGCATTGTTTGTTCTGTGTACTGTCTGTTCTGAATGTCATCCACTTTGTGTTAAGTTTGTCTAATGTTATATTGATTAAGTATATTTAATTAGTTTGTTTGTTTGTAATATACTGTTGAATAACAGTATTGTTATTATAATAGATTGTTTGTAAATGTTATTAAATAATTTGTAAATGCTTTAGAGACCTGCAGAATCTTGTCAGCATGTATAGGTACATATATGTGCATATTTAAATCATAAATACAATTGCTTGTTTTGTTTTATTGTTTGTTATTCAGACATATTGTTTGTTATTAAGTTTGTTTGAGTACTCTAGTAATTTCCTTTTACTTTGCTGTGAAACTAATGAATCATGCTAGTAAAATGTATATTCAATGTTATAATAATATCCTTCTTTAATCATTACTGTCTGTGTTTGTCTATGTTTGTATATGTGTTAAGCATTCAGTAATAGCTGATTTATGTCTTCAGATTGAAACTTTGCATTAATTGTATATTGTAATATCAATAATAATATTTGTTTTTGTCAGATTGCTTCATTCTAAGATTAATGAGGTTTTATACTAATGTATATTTGTTGTATAAATGTTATGTCTGGCTGCAGGCATCTTACTATGTGTCTAAGTGTATTGTATATGTATTATATCATGAATGTACTGTTTGTTCGTTTGCTTTACATTATTGTTTATACATATGTATTAATTTATTAACATTATGTTTGTTAATTGATTGTTTCTGATGCATCCTGAGTAACTATACAATCTGTTGTATTGTTTCTTTAATAGCTAACATAGTTATCTGTTGTAAATCATTACTAATGTGTGTTTGTATTATTTATTATTAACAATGTTGTTGTGAATTGTTGTAATCATAGTATTGTGTATATATATGTGTGTATGTTATGGCTATTGTTCTTTACTTTTTCTTTTGCAAAGAATAATGTATTGTAACACAATCTGTATATAATTGATATATTGGATTATGTTTACTATAATTGTCTCCTAGCATTCTTTAGTTAATCTAGTGCTATGCACAATTGTAGTATTTGTTCAATGTTTTATTTGTTAATTGGTTTGCTAGGTAAAACGTTTTATATATTGGTTTTATTTATTTTATTTGAATCATTGTATAGATATACTTATTAGTATCTATCTGATGTATTTCATAGTATTATAATACTGTTCACACTTGTATTAATTGTACAGTGAGGGCAAATTAATTGTTCATACAAGAATCAATTTAATAGTTTTATTTAATTATATGTATACACTCTATACTTGTTTATATAGTTATTATCTGTTATGTATGTTCCAAAGTATTATTTTCGTTATTCATCACTTTTATCCATGAACTATAGTCTGGGTTAATGAATTATTTCGTTATATAATGTGATAATTGTCTGTATATTATTTATTTTTGTATTAAACACTGTTAAGTTAATTATATTATTATATTAATATTATTTGCCAAGTATGAGCATTTGTTTTGTAGTAGAATTATTATTTATTTAATGTTGAAGTTCAATCATACATTGTGTTGACTTCTGTTATTTAGTTCTGATCAACATAGTTTTGCTTTGTACCAAATAATTTACCTTTATGATCTGTTATGTCTGTCTGTAACTTCTATTACTTAGTCAGTACTTAGTCTATACATTTTGTTATTCTATTTTTTGTAGTGTCCATAGCATTATACTTTCTGTTCTGTTGTTTATATTTAGTTATTAATTGTTTGTACATATTATCCATTTTCTCCCCTTCAATTCAAGAAGGTATTTCTTTGAAGAATTGGATATTTCTTTAATGTTTATTAATCATTGTTATAATATAATATTTATATATAATAATTGTAATTGCTTTTGTGGTTCGATTTCTAATTATTAGTATTTTAAAGCAGTGTATAACATTTGTTATATTCTATAATAAGTAATTTAAATGTTATTACTATTATATCTTTGTTACTGTTAATGTTTGTCAACTTATATAATGTGTATTTTGTTTGTTATAGTAGATAAGTACACATTATGTATAATATACAAGTTTTGTTCATGCTCATTATCTTTTATTAATAATTGTTCATAACTATGAATGAATATTTTGTTTTTGTGTTGAAAACATATGGTAATTTGTTTGTTTCTGTATAATATTTGTTTAATAACATTATAATTATTATTTATGTAGTGCTTTAGTAAATGCACTGAGTTCTATTAAGTATGCTTGTGTCTGTTATTGCCTATTTTATATTATACTGTCTAAGATAATGGCTTAAACATTTTATTAATTTATTTAATCATATTATATTATGATTATTTTCGATTGTAATTATTATAATAATGTGTTCATAATAATAATATTTGTATTATTTGTTATAATAGCCTTATCAACTTAATACTTTGCTCCTACAAGCTACATTGTCACAATGTAAATTTAATAATTGTTTGTTAAGGTATATATACTGTACAGTTGATGTTACTGTTACAACTTCGAAATTTATTATATAATCAACTGCTGTGAAAAGACATTCTGTGTAATTAAGTTGTATTGTTACATTGTTTCGAGTATAATAGAGATATAATTCTTTTGTTTGTCATTAGTATGTATTTACACAATTGTATTAATGTGTAAAGTAGTATCATTTGTTTAATAATTATAATTTTGCACTTGTCTTGTGCTGTAATCAGTATTTATGTGTTATAACATTATTCTTTTGTGTGTAGTTAGTTTATACACTCTGTAGCATTGTTTTTTGGTTTGTAGTTATTCATTATACTTTTGTATATCTGTACTTGTCTGTATATCTTAGATATGTGTATTATATTTGGTATCTGATAAGTAATTGCAATATTGTTAGTGTGTTGAGGTTGCAATGTTTCCTAAACAATAGGAAATATTCTTCCATAGGTTTGTGTGCTGCTCACAAGGATACTAAGAGTTAGTCACACTAGTAGGGGTTTAGTAGACTCTGCTCATAGTGTATAAGTGTTGATACAAGTTGACTGTGTGGTTCCTGATGAGCTTTATTGTTCTTGGATTAAAGTAATATATATGCTATCTAATATTGTATGTCTTGGATGTATGTCTCAGAAGACATGTCTCAGCAATAGTGTATATTTGCAAGACATTTGTGTGGTTTGAGACATATGATGCATTTATCTGAAATAAATGTTAACACTCCCCTTCAAACTTATACTAGTTGATCAGACTAATATAATGTTTAATATGTGTTTGTCTGTTGTTTTTACTAATATCATTTACATTTACAATGTAAATGTTTTGTTTGCTTTGTATATTAAGTCCACTGTAAGTGTTACGTTTGTCTGATGTATTATTGTTACATTCAATGTAATAAATCGATTGTTAATTCAATTTTGATTGCTAAGAGAGCTGTAGGATCTCTTTAGTGTTTGTTCGTTTGTAGTTTTATTATTATTACTATTATAGTTGTTACTATAATGTTTTATCATTTGTATGATAGTAGTTTTTCTTGTCCACAATATAATATAATATGATATAACTTTGTTTTGTTTGTTTTTCATGTTATATTGTTTGTTTTGTGTCATAGTATGTTTATTTTATCATACTGTATTGTTCTACAGTTGTTCTATTATTTGTTCTGTTTGTATTTGTATTATTATATGTGTAGTTTGTTTTGTATTCTTACACTCAATGTGTAATTATCATTGTAATTTGTTTGTATTGTTTTGTTTGTATAGTTAATACTATATTTAATAACAATATGTGTGTTATTAATTTGTTCTTGTTAATTTATATTTTTGTACATTTGAATTGTGTTACTAGTAGTTTTTCACTTTTACTTTTGTAATGAAACTGTTGAATCATGCCTGTAAAATGTGCTGTTAATGTTATTATAATGTCCTCTATTCATCATGTATCATCTTTGTTTGTGTTTGTTTCATATTCATACCTTTTAAGCATTTAATAATAGTTCTATGCCTTTATATTGAAGCATTGTATTGTTCACAATTTGTAATATAATTTATAATATGTCAGATCACTTCATATCAAGGTTGATTGAGGTTTTATTTGTTTTAATTTGTTTTTATTTTATAAATGACTGTTTGTAAGTCTGTTTAGGCACATTATTTATGTTTTAAACATATGGTACATTTGTATTGTTTTGCTGTTTTGCAATAGATATATTTGATATTGTTATATGTGTACATTATGTTCATTATTGTTTAATGTGTCCTTCAACTTTACAAACTATAACATTATTTGTATGTTTGTATTGTTTTATTGTTGTGATAATGTTTTTATTATCATTGTATAGTGTTATTTGATTAATATATATTGCTTTACACAATTATAATATGTGTTCATTGTTTTTATTTTGTAGATAGATGAAATAGTGTGTTTTACAGTTCTATTTTTCATTTATATCATAATATTTGTTTGTTTATTGTTTATTTTGTATCAAATTCTGTTTAATATTGTTTTAATTATTATATTTGCTTTATTTGCTGAATATATACATGTGTTTGTTATGAAATATGAATTTATTTTGTTTATTTTGAGTGTATCACTCATTTTTGTTCATTATGATTGACATTATCTTGTTTTATTCAAAAGGATTAATGTTTTGATTACTGTTACATCTGTTACTTCTTTTAATTTTAGTGAGTGCTTTGTGTGTCTAGTGTAGATCACTTTAGGAATATGTGCCATTTCTTGGCTTGCCTGGATTATTTCCCAGTTATACGTCCAAATATTATTTTGTTTACTTAGTTATTTGTTTGCTATTATGTCCTACATGTTAGGGAATAAGTGTTGGAAGTTTTGCATAATGTGTGATTGTTATTTTTAATGTAACATACATTCTGTTGTGGAAGACATAGTTCTGTTCTATAATTCTGTATAGTTTCTTATACACTGGAGATACTTTTCTGCTCAACATTGTTGCATGTAGTGTACTTCTCCTTGTTTTAGGTATATGCTCCATAATATATTTGTTTGTAATACATTCAATGGTGCTATGTATAGTGTGACCATCAAAGATTTTTAGAGAAAGTGTCTCTTTACATAAGTATATTATTGTTGGATTTGTCAGATTCACTCATCAGATTCAACAGATTCACTTTGAATTTGTTGCAATAACTTTATAATTGTGTTTTGTAGGATGTGCAACATTAAATAGTGACATAGTCAATATTTCTACATCATTTAATTGTTCACTATGTTTCAATCGTTTGTTTGTTATGTTTTATGTTTTGTGAATATATACTGTTATTACTCCTCTTCAATTTGAGAAGGTTTACTTTGAGCAATTGGCTTTCATGTATAATTGATTTGTTTGTATGTTTTCATCATTCTATTGTTCATTTAAGTATTGTATGTGAATGTGTGAATGTGTTTTGTTGAATAATTTCAATGTTATTCATTATCTTTGTCTGATTTAGTTATTATTTCTTTTTAGCATTATACTGATTGTTATTCAAGTTTATACTCAAATAGATTGTATGTATGCTTGTGTATTTCATTTGATTGTTATACATATGTCTGAATAGTTTGTTATTTGGATAATTATAATCTATTGTATTGTTTAGCAATGTTAAGTTTGCATATTTTGTTTGTTATATTTGCATACATTGAGTAGTACATTATTTTGTTTTGCTCAGTATCATTTGTCTTCTGTTTGATGACAAAAGTATTTAAGCTATTGTGTTTTGTTTCTGTTTCGTTTATTAATCATTATTCTTTTGTGATGGGTGTAAGCTTCAAGCAAGGCTGTTAATGAAGAATACACTGTTGTGATATTGTTTGAACTTTGAATAGTTAATGATATTTGTTATTTATTGATCATAGATATATTCTTTGTGAATAAATATCTTTCTACTGTTTATAGTAATTGATTAAATCCATCACACATTGTGTTTAATCATTAGTGAAGCATCTGATCAAGTTCCAAACTTATGTTTGTTTCTTTTAGATTTTGTTCCAACGTTTGTTTGTCTTTTGTGTACTTGGCAGTAGTGTTCTTTCTGTTGCTTAGCCCTTTAGACTATCTGATGTTAGGCTCTAATGTTTTCAAGGCATTAGTTATTTTGTTTTGCATCCGTATTATTGTATTTTGTCAAGTTTTTAAGTAATGTTTAATTGTTTATAACATTTTGTATGTTAATGATAGTTTTTTGATGTGTCTGAAATATGTTTATATTGTTTAAACTGTTCGTATTAATTGTATTGACTTAATACTTTGTTATCATGTATATCTTATTGATACATAATATTGTTACAATGTATTTGTAACTATTGTTTGTTTGATTTTCACATTTGCATATAACTTTGTGTTATTTAATAAATAATAGTTTTATGTGTTTGAATGCATTATTATTACTTTGTATGTTTGTATATTTGTATATCTATACAATATATTTTATTATTTCATTGTATATGTTTGTATATCTATACAATATATTTGTATATGGTAAATATATGTTATTTATTGTGACCATGTGTTTGTGATAGTATAAATCGTTTTTATATTTGAGTTATTATGCTTTAGTTGCATTTATACTCTTGTTTTCATATTATTCGTTTGTCTAATCATTATTAGATTGATTGTATGTTTGCAATAGTATTTCTTTATATTATTATTATGCTTCACTAGCATTATTCTTTCGTTTATAGTATTAATCATTTGTATTATTAATATAATATCAAATGTTTGTCTGTTATGTGAGATGTTATTATTATAACGTATCTCTGTAGTGTAAGAAGAAGTAATTCAGTGTTTGGATATAGTATTGCTAGGTATTCATTGCATTTAAAGCAACTAATCCGTCCAAAGTTATTTTAATAAATTAATGTGTGTTTAGGATGCTCAGACAAGTGTGTCTAGGTCCTTGTAGATAATACGTTCCTTCCATGAGTATCATAGCATGTCTCATTGTATAAAGTGATTGTAGTCTTCAGGACAAGACAATTCACATTTGGTATGCTCAGATGGGAGCGCCAAAAGGTCTGTAGACAAGTAGAATAGATTGTACATGTAGAATCAAGTGGATTCAGCATTAAATGAAGTAGTTTGATGTTACTTATTGAGTATAACATGATTGAGTGTATCAAATCATTTGTACTATAGTGTATAGTACACTAAAGTGTTTGAGATGACAATTGTAGTGCATATAGTCATACATATAACTACTGAGGGGGAAATCATAATCACAGAGATGATGATTTCGAAGTATTGCATTTGTAGAGGGTAAGATAAAAGCATAGTAACAATGTAGATATGAGTAGGGAGCACAAGGCTCATAACCTGTTAGCATGTTGAGGTTGTGATGTTTCTTAAACAATAGGAAATATTCTTCTGTAGGTTTGCACACTGCTCACAAGGATACTAAGAGTTAGTCACACTAGTAGGGGTTCAGTGGACTCTGCTCATAGTGTGTAAGTGTCAATACAAGTTGACTGTGTGGTTCCTGATGAGCTTCATTGTTCTTGGATTAAAGTAATATATATGCTATCTAATATTGTATGTCTTGGATGTATGTCTTAGAAGACATGTCTCAGCAATAGTGTATATTTGCAAGACGTTTGTGTGGTTTGAGACATATGACACATTTATCCGAAATAAATGTTAACAAATATCCAACATGTAACTGCTGAATCCAATATGTTACATATAATTGCTTAACCATAATATGTGTTAGTTATTATATTGTTCTGTATTCATTCTGTTAGTTCTATCTGTATTATTATCATTATTATCATTATTATTGTTGTTATTATAGTGTCTGCAATTGTATTATTGTTTATAATGCATGTTAAATGATTTAGTTATTTGATTTAATATACTGTTTAGCATATATGCACTCGTTTTGAGCATTAATTGTTTGGCTGTAATATTACTATATGTGTTATTATTTGATTTATGCTATAACATATGTGTGCTTGTTGACAGTATCAATCATTTGTACTATTGTAATGTTAATAGCAGAAGAGTAGTGTTTGCTTTATTAATCTTTTTAATGTTTGTCTGTAGTATGATCAGTTAATTTATTATAACATAATCTCTATGATATTATAGAATATTTTAGCATTTAATAATCACAGTAAGTGATACTCATTGTAGTTTCAACATTGCCTGCATAGATTATGTTATTACTGGGCCAATGATCATAATTACTAAGATGACAATCATATAATGTCTGGGTTGTATATAGTACAGTAGATTGTGTGTCTACAGTGTATTGATTTGTGTTTAGAATACTCAGACAGGTGAGTCAAGTTCTGTGTCATAGTATGCTGTGTGCATGCATATGATGTGTAGAACTGTATAGAGTATAGACATAGTAGAGTGTAGATAAAGTGTAGGCAGGGAGCTCAAGGCTTATAACCTGTTAAGAAAGGGAAGAGAGGTTATGTGAGAGGCTTAGAGGGATCACACAAAGAGGGGGGGATAGTAGACTCAGCTTACTCTTTCACAGCTTACTTCATTGTCTGTTGATTAGTTAGTCTATATATACTATGTAGGTATGTCTCAGATGTAGAATGTATGATGGAAGGTATTCTATCATTGTTTGTCATTGCTTGTAATGTAGTTTATATCATCTGAGACATACTCTTGTGTAGTCTCATCTTAACAATAGTGTTGAGGGAAATGGTTGGGGAAATAGTGGAGGTAGGAGGAAAAGGAGTAATGAGAGCAAGTGTGTCATTATATGCTCTCAATCTTCAGTATTCGATTATGTAAGCACTTCAATATAAAGTTTAAAAGTAAAACCAGATTATATTATAAGTCTAACAGACTGATTGTTAACAATATTAATATATATAATTACATATTATCTTACTAAAAGTATTATAATTAACTTACAAGTATAATGTATCACTTTTATAAGTATTATAATTAATCAACTACTGTTGTATATTAATTTATATACAGTTTTAACATATTATAATAAAAGTTAAGTACTTTTGTCTTACATATAATATTGTAGTAATACTAGTAGTAACATTACTTGCTTCAAAAAACAATTATAGTATAATACAATTCTTGTATAAGTATTACATTTATATACAGTTGTTACATTTCAATTACAAGCAAAGTATAATTATAATTTTGAATTGTAATTAATATATAAGTACATTATTACATTACATTTGCTATTATTAATTACATTTGTTGCGACTTTTTCGTAATGTTATATATACTAAACTATATAAGAGTACTCAGAGAGTATAAGCTACTAAGAATGATGAGCTACAAAGAATGAAAGAAAGGAAGGTTAAAGATAAAGGTACAAAGAATGAAGGGATAGACAAAGGGTAAGAGACTATAGAATGAACAAAGAATGAAGGGGTGGACAAAGGAACAGAATGATAAAGTAAGAAGAGGTAGTAGTAAGAGTCAGCTTACATATAGTTTATAAACAGTACTCCTGAGGGACAAAAGTCCTGAGTTCTAGTACAGAAGAGTGTAGAACCCTTAAAACTGAAGGTGTAAGAGTAGAGAACTATAACAAAAAGTAGTAAAACATTGAGAGTAATTACTAACATGTTTAGTAATGAAGTCCTTCCTATCTTAGAGTTGATTCTCTACACTATTACAGTCTATTATAGAGGATTTAGAGTGAAGACAATCCATGTCTACCATATTGTCACAAAGCTTCAAAGTATCCTCTTGTGACTCTAGTATAGTACACAATACATTAGTATATGTATACAAATCCCTAACAATACTGTAGTAGCTAAAACAGAAGAATCTTAGATCAGGACATACAGTAAGATTGTCTGTATCTATACTGTCTAGAATAGAAAGAAGCTCAAAGAGCTATACAGAAATGGTGCAAAGTTCTAGGTTAAGTACCTAAAGTAGTAGAAGAGGTGGGAGAAGGTGTATAAGTGTAGCTTTGTCTACACAGTGGCCACCAATCTGTAGATAGGTCAATAGTAGTAAAGAACATTAAACAAAGCCTAAGAGACTCTCTTCCTAGCTCTTAGAACTACTATCCTAGTAATAAAGTCCTTTCAAAGTAGGGAGGATTAGTTTAGTCATTATTAAACTCACATTCAGGCCCTACAATGAAAGGAACTAGAGGTTTTGCACTTTCTGTAAGTAACATCCTAGAATTTCTCCAAGTTTAGAGCTACCTTAAAAATTTTAGACACTATTATACAGTCAAATGTGCTTTCAGATCAAGATAAACTGAGTGTGCCAAATGTACCAGCCTATCTCCAATTTCAAGAAGAAACAGACTATCAAGGTATAGATAGTCAAGTTCTGAAGATTGTGTAAGATCAATACTTCTGGCTTTATAGTACTCATTGTTGAGTATGGTGCACTTGTAAAGTAAGGTCAACATTAGTATATTTGTTAACTTTATACTGGAAAAATTGTAAGATGTCCAAAATTACTTGTTAAAAGTTGACTTTCCCTAATACTACTAGTGAGAAGCAGTAGTGAAACAACACGTTCTACTGCTCAGTCGTCCTCTAGGGATTAATTACCCAGAAGGTAACATTTGAATAAGAAGCTAAGTAGTATTTCATCCAATCTGTAAAGCTATGTATCAAAAATATTAACCATACATTTATGAGGTCTCTATCAGTGTAGTAGTCCAGTTTTGTCCAAAGAGCCTTGCTTGAGAGAGACACTACACTATCACTGACAAAGGCTGAAATTCTAACTAGTAT
>NW_006760412.1:0-4611 GCF_000271605.1 Fomitiporia mediterranea MF3/22
CTTATTAGTACACATCTTAACTTTTATTCTATTAAGTTTTAAGGTAAGAGATTAAGTATTTAGTACAGAGTAGCTTTCTACACTCTTAAGGACTTTTATTGTCTTCTACACCCTTTATAATCCTTAGTTTCTCCTCTAGTTCCTTATTGTTCTGTTTATTATAAAATGTGTACTCATTTACTATAGCTCCTTAGTTTTTTTAACTCCTCTTGTATTCCTTCTTATTCCTTAATATAAATCCCAGCTAGTAGCTTTAGAATATAGTTAGTTATAAGGTTGTAATATACATTTGCAGTTTGAGTGTGTTATCAATCTAGAGACACTACTCTCCTAACATTAGAGACATAACTACATATAGTGTAGTATAGTTACAATAATATTATAAAATACAACTTATATAAGAGGAACAGTTATATAAGAAGTATATGTACTATAAGAGGAACTTTAAATAAAATTATATTGTTTTACAAGACAATAGTATTTTGTACTTTAAAAAGCTTCTGAGTAGCTAACTTGCTATTTATTTTTAGTAAGAGTAAGATTCTATAATACAAAAGAAAACTTACAAATATTAATAGACTAGTACTAAGTATATTAACCTAATACTTATTCTGAAGAGTACTAAGTAATTCTAAAGCACAACTTGTAGTAAAAACATTAATATCTAACAACTAATACTGTTTAGTATAAATACTAAAGTCCTGAATTTTCTTGAGAGGAATCAATTAGTATAAATACTAGTACTAAAAACTGTAAAATAAGCTAGTAGGACATAAGTAACACTATTACTAGAGTCAAAGATCACACCTGTAGTAAGAACATACTATGTGAAAATAATGAAAGACTAGTATTTATACTGTTAGTCAAAAGAGCCAGTCCTAAAGAAATAGGTCTGAAATATACTAACAATACCTGAGAGGGTCTAGAATACTAAAAGGGACCTAAAAACACTTGTAGTCTTAATAGTAGATACTTATACAGTTAGTATAAGAAAGATAGAATTGGTAAGAGGACAAGTTAAGAAGTATACAACCTGTGTAATATGTGTCAGTTGTGTTGTATAAGATTACATAATGTAATAATATACAACATATTTACTAGACTGACTAGTTTGCCTTTAACTGTGTTTTTAGTAGCTAGAATTATAAATAACATCTTTTTCTTACTCATAAAACCTCTAAATAACTCTATGTACAACTATTACTCCTTATTTTAGCTTGTAAGTTACAGAAAGAAACTTATTTTACTTTAGTCTACATAATATGTATTAAGTATGCTTACATAATGTTTCAACATAAAGCAAGCAAGTCAAAAATGCTTAGAGGCCACCTAAGGTACAGACTATCTCTATTCTAATTAGAGAGCTATATGGCCCTTGTAGTCCCTCTAATTAGAAGGGAGTTTGGTTTTCCCCTCATACTGTATACAAATTACAATACTGAGTATAATACTGACTTAATAAAAAATATTTTGCTCAATAGACTATAATATGTGTAACACCCTGCTTAGATAACTCTGTGACAATACATATGTAATGTAAGTGTCTATAATGTGACACATGTCTTTACAGTATTGAGCTCATTATTGACACAATGAGCTCATCTATATTACTCATTTCTCAACCATTTATATTATTTCTTTTAATATTAGCTGTGTATATTATTATTCCAACTATATTTTCAATAAAATATGTAATTCTTAGTGAAAAATCAAAGAAAAAACTTGCTTTAGAACTTGTCTGCCTTGCTTAAGTAACAACGTGTTGCATGTTACGCAACTGGCTGATGTAAGCATGTTCAATGCCCTCCTCGGTGACTAAGGGAGGGCTTCCTTTTTCTACAACGTCCCTGTCAGTGTCTTTGAATCTTTTACTCCACATGCTAAAAACTAGAAAGATGGTTGCTTGTGGGGCTTGTACACTGGCACCTTTACAGGTAGGAGTTTCAATCTCCACCATAACATTCTAGCAATCTGCATTCTGGCTCTGTAAGCATTAGTTGTACAGCATCCGGTGGACTTTCACTATACCTTAGGTGCTGACGCCATGCGGGCGTCACTGGTGGTGCATTTGTTCAAAAAAAATTGCAAGACTTCAGACAGCACACGACGATGACAAATTGACAGTGTCTTGCTAGCAAGGCAGCGACATTCCAGGTATACTACGGATAGAGCGACGATGGCAGGTGAAAGGGTAAGAAAGAGGAATCAAAGTGGTTCTAGATAACGGAGGAACAAAGGCAGTGAAAAAGAAGATCAAACCCGAAACAGTGATAAAGTACATCCAGCGGTTGCGTTGAATAAAGGAAGAAAAGAGGAAGCAGGGATCGCACACAGATACAGGAAACAACCGCTGATTAGACGACAGCAAGAGGATTGATAAGGTCCGTAGCGTTTTTAAGATAAATCGTGGCGGTTGAAGTAATTGGAGACGAGGTTTTAGAATTTTAGGTGGTAGGGTACAGGTTGGACACGGGAATTACGAACTTAGAGTGACCCAGGTTTCTTTGCCTTCAGAAATGGCATCGAAGTTCTTGCCACTGCGCAGCCGCCTTTCTACCATCACAGGGGCCTCGTCAAGGTTGATTAACTTGTTTGAAGGCGGTGGGGAACCTTCAACCCAACCCTTCCAACCTCTCCTAGAGGCAATGCGCCTCTTGCGCGGCTTGGACTGCGGAGGAGGCGATGCCGACTTAAACGCATGGTCGAGAAGTGTAAGGCCATCCTCAGGAGTGCGTGGGTACTTGGAGGAGCCGAAGGACATGGTTGACAAAATTGACGGGCCGGGGGTTGGTGGTAAGGAGAGTTCTGGTGGCGGTGTGGGCGAAACGGAGCGTGTAGGGGCAACAGGGGGTCCACGTATACGCCAGAAGGACAACACGCTGCTGTTGACGGTTGGCACTGCAGCAATTCTACCATGTACTGTGGTTGCCGTGGATGGCCCTGCGGAGACTGCGCCCGCGCCGATGCTGATCTGGCGGCGCGTGCCGTCTGCCTGCTCTGCGCGTGCGTGCTGCTTCTTGAGCCGTTTCTTTTCCTTCTCCCTCTTCTTCCGTTCCAACCGTCTGACCCCCCTATCTTCCTCATTGCCCTCGACAGGCTTGTAGGGACAGATGCCTTTGAGGGGGCTTGTGAGGACGTCGCGAGGTGGACGCGGGTCGAAATTGCCCGCGAGCACGGTGGTGGCCGTGCGACGGCGCTTCATGGGCGGTGGACGCGACGGATAGCTGTAGAGGGCGGACATGGTGGATGGAGTGGAGGACAAGATGGGCATTGGAGGGGGGGAAGAGAGCAGACGTGCTTTTAGATGTGTTTGGACGTGCTATTGTGCTGTATTAGACACACTCTCAGACACTCACTACATACTACACATTTGGAAACTGTTTCTAATAATACCGTCAGAGTCTGAGCACACAAATAAAAATTCTGTTGACATATTAAGTATGCTTGAACACTGCTCTGACATACTTCCATAAATGTGCTACATAGTCTCTATTTGCATTCTTTGTTTTTCCACACCCTAAAGTATCTCAAAAAAAATTGACATTTCTGTTCTGTACCCTATTACTACACATTTTGTTGTTTGCTATCTTGTGTATCTTGTCTTATCTTCTTACTATGTTATCACAATCTTATGAATAACTTGATGTCTTCATATTGTTCAAATGTCTTGAAAGAATTATAATTCAAGTATATGTATTTGCATTTTGATACACTTCCATTTGATTTCTGACAGAATAAAAATAGAGTGGTCAGACTTTACAATTCAAGGCACAATTCACTTTACAATTCTGGAAGGTGGGTCATGATGTGAATCCTGCCTGTTGGTCTGACCAGCATAGATTCACATACAGGATTCATACTATATATCAACTATAGTTGCTGAAGTCCGGTCCTGGTCCGGTCCGGGCATACTTCACCTGGACTCAGGACCGGACCAAATCTGCGGTCCGGGAGTGTCCCGGACTGGGGACCGGACCTATGTGGACGGGTAGTGGACCGGACCCAAGTTCCAGTCCGGTTCTGGACCGGTCCATAACCGGACCTGAGAGAAAAAAAATTTAAGAGATGAGTTAGAGTATTATTCTTTGTATCTAAGTACAAAAGTAATATATTTTTGTATATACTACATAATCTACAGACTAGACACTGTAGTGGTTTTCCTGACGCAATTCTGAGGCTTCGGCGCGAGCCTCGCGACACGAGTCCTGAAGCTGGACTACAACTGCCTCTAAGCTGGTTACTGCGATTTACGGACACTTAGTTGTCGGAACATGAATATTTAGGTACTTAGCAGCAGACGGACCTGTCTCTTCGAGGGTGGCAATATAGTTGGCACGGCGTGCACGGAAAGCAGCCTGAGCGTCAGCGTTCTTCTTCTTTCTGAGAGTGATTTCGGACATCTTGTCTAATTTGTCAGGGGCAGGGGCATTGGCTGGCTGCTTGACTGGGCGGCTGGGACTGCGGCGTCTTTGGCATAGGACGGGAGAGGAGTGAATATACATAAAGGGAATAAATATTTTGGGAGACAATAACCAGATAGGAGAGTCAAGTTTAGTAGCCATACATTGAACAGTAAAGAACAAGGAATAAAGTTTTGCTTTGCTTGGACTG
>NW_006760412.1:4846-10526 GCF_000271605.1 Fomitiporia mediterranea MF3/22
AGTATGCTTGAACACTGCTCTGACATACTTCCATAAATGTGCTACATAGTCTCTATTTGCATTCTTTGTTTTTCCACACCCTAAAGTATCTCAAAAAAAATTGACATTTCTGTTCTGTACCCTATTACTACACATTTTGTTGTTTGCTATCTTGTGTATCTTGTCTTATCTTCTTACTATGTTATCACAATCTTATGAATAACTTGATGTCTTCATATTGTTCAAATGTCTTGAAAGAATTATAATTCAAGTATATGTATTTGCATTTTGATACACTTCCATTTGATTTCTGACAGAATAAAAATAGAGTGGTCAGACTTTACAATTCAAGGCACAATTCACTTTACAATTCTGGAAGGTGGGTCATGATGTGAATCCTGCCTGTTGGTCTGACCAGCATAGATTCACATACAGGATTCATACTATATATCAACTCTTGATTTCAAAATGATGTGCCTTACAGTGTTTCTGGACACTGTAGAGTGTGAACTGCAAGCTGCAAGGAGGTGAAGTGACTAGCAGATTGGCAGATGATAAACGCATGGATTATGGAGGTGTATGTACTACAGCAACTGGTCAAAGTGCTAGTGCTGCATGTTGAGAGACGTGTGGAACACAACAACAAGTGATGGCAAGGCAATAGAATCATAGAGGCGCAGGAAGACTGAGGATATAAGATTCTTGTCTTCCCTTCAGTAACGTCAGACCTCTTCTCGTCAGTCAGGACCCCGAGGAGAGGTGGAATATATAACTATAAGCATGTTCTTTGTATTTCCCTTCGATCCCCCTCTTATTGCCTCCAGTCTCTCTTCCTGCTCATCGTGCTCATAACTATACTGCTGCGTTGACAGTGGTGAACATCCACACTCACTCACACAGATCTATGGTGAAGACAAGAATTGATAATGGTTGGAGCAGTGCATCCGTTGAAGAGGCGCGCAAGCAGCAATTGCACAGAAGCAGCAGTAGAGAGCCAGAGCCAGAGCATGGCTGAAGATCACTGTGAGTTCCCATCTCACTCTTTTTTGCAATCCCTCTAACTCAAGTCGCGCATACAACGAACAGCCTTCCAGCTCACCTTCGCCTCTCCCTACTCTGCTCCCTCCTCCCTTCCCACCACCACCCTCCCAACCCAAGGCACACTCGCTCTCCGACCTACAATCCGCTTTGCATCCAACATCACACCTGGAAACTTCACCGCTCCTCCACCCTCCGACGATGACCTACTCAATGGACTCGTCAACGGCGCCGATGGCTTCGAATCAACTGGAACAACTCTATTCCCCGATGCTAGCGGTAATGATGCGTCTTCGTTGACGAACCATCACCACCAGCCGGCTGCGAAGCGTCGACGGAAAAATAACAACTCTCCTGCTTCTTCCGCGCCCTCTCCTACCAAACCATCAGTCAAAAAATCCTCAGCCAAGTCCTCCTGTCCCTCATCCAAACCTGGCTCCCCGGAACCTTCATCAAAATCCGATTCGAGTAGCACCACGGACGCACCAGCACATATACCCCGCCCTCCCAACGCCTTTATCCTCTTCCGATCCTCTTTCATCCGTTTGCAGCACGTCAGCGCCGAGACGGAAAGTAAATCTGGCATACTCTCCAAGATCGTTGGCATGCTCTGGCATAATTTGTCGGATGAGGAACGTCAGGTTTGGCAAGCCAAGGCTAGGAGAGCATATGCAGAGCATAAAAGGATGTACCCTGGGTATAGCTTCCGGCCGGTGAAAGACAAAAATGCGGCGTCGTCGAAGGACTCGACGAACTCGAATGTGTCGAAGCTGGAACGTGAAAGCACGCCGGCGTCGACGCCCGATGCTACTGCGCTGCCGCCGAAGAGGAAGACGCGCACCGTCGACCCGCGTGATTTGCAGCGCTGCGAACACATCACTGCCCTCCTCACGCGTGGACTCAAAGGTGCGGAACTCGATGCTGCAATGAAGGAGTTCGACGCAGCCCATGCCCCCCAGACCTTTACTCCTCAATTCGAGGTACCTCTCACTGCTCAGGCATACACTCCGCAGAAGGACAAGGACTCGAAGAAGGAGGCTAAGAAGGATGTCGAGGCAGTCAAGACTGAGAAGGATGAGCAGGAAGTCATCACCGAAAGGAGAGAGAAAACTGTCGAACTAACGATGCTGCCTCCTCAATCCGTGCCAGAATCCGATGCTCAGACTCAAAATCAACAACAACCTGCTGCACTTGCTATGCTCCGACCCAGACGTGTTCGACGATCAAGCTCGGCTCCCCTGCTTGACGCAGGCATGCCCATATCAGCTCCTCAACCCACTTACCCCTCCGCACACTCACATTTCTACCATCCTCAACCACAATCGCAACAATTCTTCCAGTTTGGTCAACATCAGGAACACGACTTCCAGTTCGGGCAGGACGCGACCCAGCATAACCAGGCATACACACAGTCTTTGTTCACTTACGTGCAGACTACACACCTTCAAGAAGGCATTGCGCTTCGAAAGCATAGTGCCTCGTCTGATGCGCATCTCTGCCGACCGTCATACTCCTTCACACAACCGATTGCGCATCCGCACCTCGCTTCTCTATTCCCCACCCCAATCCCTGAGGTGCATGACCTGCAGCCGTTCATGCAGGCTTACAGTGCAGCTCATCCTCACCTGCAGCACATGCAAGCGCAAATGCAGACACAAGCACGCTTGCATGAGCATCAAGAGAGCCAGACTCCAGACTTGGGACTCGGCCTCGAGTTCGATCAGTCTGAATCACAGGTTAGCTACAATACTGGCTATGGACAGCAGTCGGAGAGTGGTAGGTTGTCGAGACAGTCAACTTTGACGGACATGTCTAGTGAGGTTGTAAGTGTCTTTGCCATTTTAATTGAAGAGTAAAAGTCTGACTTGCTTGTAAAGGATTTCACTGGTTTTGTGTTCTCGCAGCCAGATGGACGAGATGCCCAGATCCCACTTACCGCGCACCCGACGAACCCTAATCCGTTCGAGGCGGCACCGTTCTCCGCTGCTCCCTCAAGTGCAAGTGTCGAGGAGATGGAGTACAACTATGCGGATATGCTAGGATTGTTCGATGCTCTGCATCAGAATTACTATCAGCCACAGCAACACCAGCAGCAGACTACTTCTGCAAGAACGCCCAATCACCCACAGCTTGAGATTCAGACGTCGTGGTCCGCAGAGGACTTTACGTTCGATCATCAGGCGCCAAGTAGTGCGGTGACTGCGCCTCCTTCGTCGGCTGCTGAGGTTGAGAGCGTGCCGCCGAGCGCTGTGAGTGGGGCGTTTGACTTCCCTCTGCCAAACGCGTGGAGTATGCTTGAGATGGAGATGGAGATGTATGGGGCTTCTTACCCTAGTCCTGAGTCCTCGCAGAGCATGAGTGGAGGTGCGAGGACGGCAATCGATGATGCGTTCGCTTCGTGGGATCCTACCTCTCCATCATCGTCCACCGTTGGTGTGTCGTCGCCCATAACCAACTTTGAAGGCTGCAGTAGCAGCTCAACGAAGAACAGCACCAGTGCGGTGTTTGCGAGTGCGTTACAAGCGGGCTTCCAGGCGTTCTTTGCAGAGGTGAAGAAGATGGGAGGAGGAGTGTTTGCTGATAAGGAAGCGTTGTATGAGCAGTTTACGAGAGGGTTGTGGAATGGGATGAGTGGGATGGGAGTAGGAGGGATACAGTGGTGAGCCTGTGACGACAATGTAAGCGAGCGAGGGTCATGTGACCTAACTTTTGTATGCGTGCATAAGTATATAATACTATGAGAACACTTTTTGTACTATTGTTATCTCAATAAAAGAGTAATGTAAGTTTATAATATGTACAAAGCAAATACAAAGCAAAATCAAAACAAATATTAGATCTTTTTAATTACAAAATCTTTGGCTGTCTTGCCGACAGTAGCCTTCTCAAAATTAAATTTCTAAGATAATATTAGCAAAGAAAAGAAGAAAAATAAGAAAAAAAAACTCACATTATTAACAAAAGGTAGGTGTATTGAACCCAACCATTTCTTCTTGTCATAACACCTTATTAAAAGGTGTGGGGTACCATCATTAGGGGACTGATGGATTCCCCCCCTAATAATAATTATAATAATGTTAGTAGTAAAAAAATACTAATAAAATAAGTACTTACTCGATTTTAGCTGTTTTAATACAGCTAAAGTGATCTGGGAGTGCTTCCTTAAGCACTCCCACAATTTTTTGGTGCTGGCCTCACAGGACACCTTTTTAGCATCCTTCATTTTGTATGTCTCCAGATTGGCGAAAAAAACAGAGGGGGGGCAGGTGTGGAGAGTGCTGTGTAAGATAAGAAGTTGTCAGGAGATCTGAGGTCAAATGTAAGTGAGGGACTCACTGAAGGTAATTGAGATTGCAAACAGGGAAAGAAATATAGACAAAAGAAAAAGAAGTGAAGGAAATTAAATTCTGTAGTTCTAACACAATGATCCAAACTTAATGTGTTGTCTATCTTGTAAGAATGTAACAGAATTGACAGAAGCTCAAAATATACTTATATTTTCTATACTTGTATGTGTATTCTGCCTTGAAAAATTCTACATGCATACTACAAATACTTATATACTTTTGAGACACAGACACACTAAAACAAAACATGTAGTTACTAAGACAAGGGCAACTACCAACCCTTTATAACACTGTAGGAAATATTGTGTACAACAACAATATCTCTATAATGTTAGAGAAGATTGAGGGCTACTCTAGTCTGCCTAACTGTAGTCTAGGAGGTCTAGGGATTCAAACTGTCAACTGCTCACAACAACAATGTAAACCAAGGATAATACCTCTAGACTACCAGGTCTTGTATATAAGTATAAAATTGATCTTTAATGTTCTTCTAGTTTACATACATGCTTAACAAGGTACATTTGCCTTGTATAATAACAGTTACAGAATATATATGTAAGCATTTCTGACTCATTTCTAGATTAACTGTCTTCTCTTCAATCAAAATTTCTCAGCTGTAAACACTGACTTAGTTTTAAGTTTGAACATTACTTTAAAAGTTACTTTTTCTGAATTGTAAGAGATAATAGTAACAAGAAAGATAATTATGTGTCCAGAGGAAGAAAGAATATAATAAGACCCTTTTTTAAATATCTGTCTGCTTATTTAAAATACAGTCAAAGTGTACAGTCTAGTACATTTACTGAGTCAAGGCTGTTTAGAGTAATGGAATTATATACTTTAAGGTATGAGTATGAAAAAGATACACAATGCAAGTATTCTACTTAATCGATAGTTTGTTGTAGGCAAAGTCCAGGCTTGAGTCCATAGCCACGCCGTCTCAGTTGTTTACTAAAAGGCCGACAAACAATTTGCTTTGGTGCACATTGTACTGACAGAAATTCTGTTGGCCACAATGGAGGTAAAGGTCTACTGTATGCCTCATACACCTCTCTCCAGAGAACTGCAAAATCCACTGCAAGAGCCATACATAAAGCTGCCTGCTTTTCAGTATAAGCAGCACATCCTAATGAGATATCAGTATATTGCTGTTGTGCCTCCAGAGCCCAGTCTTTCCAGTGTTTGGTTTCTCTTGCAAGTGAATGAAGTGTACAAATCATTTCTACCTCCACAAGAGTTGTTTCCTCCTCCCATCTATGAGTGTGAGCAAGTGACTTGAACCATTCTAATCAAATTCCTGTGTCTGAAAATTGTAA
>NW_006760413.1:0-6507 GCF_000271605.1 Fomitiporia mediterranea MF3/22
GAATACAGAAGTATAAAGATAAGGCTAGAAGTTAATAAGGATAATTGTCTCCTAAACTAAGTCTATTGAAGAAGACTTAGGGAAAGACCTAGAACATTAGTTGTCAGTTCTAGGGTGTACACAAGACAGTCTAGAACTTTGGTTGTAAGTTCTAGGGGTAGTACAGAAATACAGCCTTTTATATTACAGAAGTTATAAGGAGTTATTAGAAGTCATAATACTCTACCTTATAAGAAAAGTGTATTACAAACCAGTGTACAGGAAGTACAGGTTGAGTCAGACAGAGTCATAGGAACAATAGAGAGCTCTACTTCATAGGAAAAGTATTATACAGCTTACACAGTATAACTAGTTAGGAGGACTCATAAGGAGTTATTAGAAGCATGAGAGGAAGTATAGAAGACATAACAATACAGTAAAGGAGTCATTAGAAGATTAATCTAGGATACAAGAAGACACAAACTAGTGTCAGCAGATTAATAGAAGACACAAACCAGTATAGTATACAGTCTAAAGGATTAGCCAGCTCCACTTTATAGGAACAATAGTGAAGAGAGTTACTAAAGTCACTAGAGTAACATCACTCTAGCAAAAGGTATATAAGGAGACCAGTTTGGCCCTCAAAAGATAGTTTTATCAACTTAAGTTACTTAGTACTTGGAAGTACTCTACTACTAACCTACTAGGCTATACTTACAGCTTGACTAAAGCAGGACTCCTCTACCCTCTCACTATACAAGTCTACAAGTCTTACCCTCTATACTCTATTCTGTTACTATTCCTAAAGATTAGGACTAGTAAAGTGAGTATATCTTACAGGTCTTAACTTTGAGTAAACCTAATTATTCTGTTAAGACCTAAAAATTATTATATTTAAGCCTTTGTTCTTATAACCTAAAGACTATAATAAGTCCCTAATTTGTTTAAATAGGAGTAGCTAGTGTGTAAACTTGTTCCTTAAGCCAGTCTTGTACTGTTCCCTAATTGACTCTTCCTCCTACTTCTAGTATATATAATAAAGAGTGTTTCTATAAATAGTAAGAATATAAGAATGACTGAAGGATTTAATAATAAAGGACTATATAATAATAGGCTTCTACCTGTGCCTAGTACTAGTTATTATATATATAATGTTCTAATCCTTTCCTTAATCTGATACAAAGTCACTTTTATAGTTTGTTAACTTTGTTTAATATAATATTACAAAAGTTACTTACTTTTGTAATATTTAGGTATTCTTGTTCTAGTACAAGTAATACACTGTGTAACAAATTACAATATTGTTATAATGTGTATAAGTGGTCTGAGTATTCTTAGATTTGTTTAATTTAAATTTGTTAATTAATAGGAGTGTTTATAGTATAGATAACAGTTAATACTACTCTTCCTTATTTGAAAGAGTTTAAGAGAATTTCCCCCTGTATTCAAAATAGTATTCCTTTAATACCTCCTAGTATTAACACTTGTTCCTGTGTATAAACTACTAAGTAATTAAGAACTAGTAGTACTTCTTAATTAATCTTTCTTTTCTTACTATAAAAGAAAGTTACTTACTTTAACAACTGTTCTAAGTAGTAGAGTAATTTATCTACCTACTTTAAATACTAATTATTAAGGTTAGTTAATATTATAAAGTAAGTATTAGAATTTATATACTTGTATACTAGCTCTAGGTTTAAGTTCCCTTTAGTAAACCAGAGCTTTACTAGAATAGTAAAGATTTGTAACTAAGTTAGAGTTTTATTAAAGTGTTAGATATACTTACTTTACTAGTCCTAATCCTTTAGAATAGTAACAGAATAGAGTATAAAGAGTAAGACTTGTAAACTTGTAAGGTGAGAGGGTAGAGGAGTCCTACTTTAGTTAAGCTGTAAGTATAGTCTAGTAGGTTAGTAGTAGAGTACTTCCAAGTACTAAGTAACTTAAGTTAATAAAACTATCTTTTGAGGGCTAAACTAGTCTTCTTATATACTTTTTGTTAGAGTAATGTTACTCTAGTAACTTTAGTAACTCTCTTTACTATTGTTCCTATAAAGTAGAGCTAGCTAATCCTTTAAACTGTATACTATACTAGTTTGTATCTTTTATTAATTTACTAACACTAGTTTGTGTCTTTTTGTATTCTAGATTAATTTTCTAATAACTCCTTTACTGTATTATTATATTTTCTATACTTCCTCTTATACTTCTAATAACTTCTTATAAGTCCTCCTAACTAGTTATACTGTGTAAGCTGTATAATACTTTTCCTATAAAGTAGAGCTTTCTATTATTCTTATAACTCTGTCTAATTTGACTTGTACTTCTTGTATACTACTTTGTAATACACTTTCTTATAAGGTAGAGTATTATAACTTCTAATAACTTCTTATAACTTTTATAATATAAAAGGCTGTACTTCTGTACTACTCTTAGAACTTACAACCAAAGTTTTAGACTGTCTTGTGTACACTCTAGAACTAACAACTAATGTTCTAGATCTTTCTCTAAATCTTCTTTAATAGACTTAGTTTAGGAGACAATTATTCTTATTAACTTCTAGCCTTATCTTTATACTTCTGTATTCAATCCTAGAACTTACAACTAAAGTCTAGATTGTCTCATGTATTCCTTATATTGTTCTTATATAGTTCTTATGTTTATAACTTTCCTATCTGTATAAGTAAAGTGTATAAAGGAGACTACTTTCCTATAGTCTCTCCTTAAAGCTCTTAGTTTCTTTCCCTTATACTAGTACTAGTTCTCCTTAAGTATAGAGCTTTAGAGTATTAGCTCTAACTCTTTACTAGCTTTAATAGTCTTTTGTCTTTATACAAAGAGTTCCTAGCTAACTATATAGTTTCTCTTAAAAGTAAGTATAATATTTTCCTTTATCTTTTTCAGGTTTTCTCTTAGTCTTTTCCTTTATACTTCTTACTCTAGACACTATACTCTTTCTAGATTCCCTCTCTATATAAGTATTCTAAATAACTTGTTTTTAGTTAAGATTATTAAGTAATACTGTACTAGAGTATGTGTTTAACCTTAGAGAGATAAAAACCTTGTTTATAAGTTTTGTTACCTTTTCCTAACTAACTTAGTACTTACTCCTTCCTGTCCTCTCTCTCTACTAATAGATTAATTACTTATTAGTAATAATTAGAGGTTTATAATACTGAGCTAGAGTTCTTACTAAGTAGGACAACAAAGGTAGTCTAGTTGATCTGATTAATCTTTAGACTTGTAACTAATAGAGTTTTGTATATAAACTACTTAGTTCTAAGTCTTAAGTTAGACTTTCTAAACTTAGTTACTATATTTTATAATTCCTAACAGAATGGATGTGTAAGACTAGAGAGGATGTATAAGCTCTTTTAGAGAAGATAGTATAAGTTATAAAGTAGAACTATAATTGAAAGAGGTCTGTAACTAAGGATTACTAGTTTAGTAACAAAGTTATACTAGAAGCTACTAATCTAACTATAGATTGTCTAATAAAGAAGTTAGACAACAAGTACTTTAGACTCTTTATTATTAAGAAGAAGGTTAGTGTTTCTACTTACAAACTTTAACTCCTAGTAATCTGAAAGTGTATACATTTAGTGTTTAACAAGATTCTGTTGTCTTAGTACTATAATCCAGGTTTTTCTTTATAATAAAGACTTCTACCACCTTTACTAGAACTTATTAGTTTTAAACTAGAATACAAAGTAGAGTACATAGTAGATACTAAGCTAGTGTATAGAAAGCTTAAGTTTCTTGTTTACTAGAAAGGGTACTTAGTTAAAGAACACACTTAGGAACTTACTAAGAATCTTACTTATACTACTAAGACAATCTAAGACTTTTATCAACTTTACCTAGGTACTCTATACTAACTCTGTCTTACAGATTTCTAAACTCTACTGTTCTGTCTTATGTTTAAGTTACTAACTAAGCTTTATATTTACTAATCAGAATAATTAGTTTTAAAGAGAGGGTAATATTACAGTCCTTTACTCTTACACCTTTAGTTTTACAGGTTCTATACTCTTTTATACTAGAACTCAGGACTTTTATCTTTTAAGAGTACTATTTATAAACTATATATAGACTGACTCTCCTTATAACTCTTACTATTATCCCTTCTTGTCAGTAACAGTGTAGAGAGGACCTAAAGGCTTAGTAAGGGGACTCAGGCTACAACTATCCTATATAACAGAAATACAGAATGTGAGTACTAGAACATAGTTGGAACTTGTGAAACAGGTAGAGAGAGAGAGTAAGACAAGAGTAGAGTATATAGAGTGAGTCTAAGAGTATAGGACTACTTAGAGTAGACAAGATTAAGACTACAGAACTAGTCTGATCTTGTACACCTATATATACTAAACTATACAAGAGTACTCAGAGTGTATAAGTTACTAAGAATGATAAGCTACAAAGAATAAAAGAAAGAAAGGTTAAAGATAAAGGTATAAAGAATAAAGGGATAGACAAAGGGTAAGAGACTATAGAATAAACAAAGAATAAAGGGGTAGTTAAAGGAATAGAATGATAAAGTAAGAAAGGGTAGTAGTAAGAGTTAGTATGTATATAGTTTATAGACAGTACTCTTAAGGGACAGAAGTCCTGAGTTCTAGTACAGAAGAGTGTAGAACTGTTAAGACAAGACTATACAAGAGTATGTCTCAGATAATATAAACTACATTACAAGCAATAACAAACAATAATAGAATACCTTCTATTATACATTCTACATCTGAAATATACTTATATAGTATATATAGACTAACTAATTAACAGACAATAAAGTAAGCTGTAAGAGAGTAAGCTGAGTCTACTATCCTCCCTCTTTGTGTAATCCCTCTAAGCCTCTTATATAACCTCTCTTCCCCTTTATTAACAGGTTATAAGCCTTACACTCTCTGCCTATACTTTATCTATACTCTACTATGTTTATACTCTATACAGTTCTATGTATCACATGTACACACACAGTATAATACAACACAGAACTTGACTCACCTGTCTGAGTATCCTAAATACAAATCAATATACTATAGACACACAATCTACTATACTACATACAACCCAGACATTATATAATCATCATCTTAGTAATTATGATTATTGGCCTAGTAGTAATGTAATCTATACAGACAATATTGAAACTATAATGAGTATTACTTACTATAATTATTAAATACTGAAATACACTATAATATTACAGAGATTATGTTATAATAAATTAACTAATCATACTACAGACAAACATTAAAAAGATTAATAAAGCAAACACTACTCTTCTACTATTAACATTACAATAGTACAAATGATTAACACTGTCAACAAGCACACATATGTTATAGTATAAATCAAATAATAACACATATAGTAATATTATAGCTAAACAATTAATACTCAAAACAAGTGCATATATACTAAACAGTATATTAAATCAAATAAATAAAACATTTAACATGTATTATAAACAATAATACAATTGCAGACACTATAATAACAATAATAATAACAACAATAATAATAATAATAAAAATACAGATAGAATTAACAGAACAAATATAGAACAATATAATAACTAACACATCTATAGTTGAGCAATTATATATAACATATCAGATTCAGTGGTTACATGTCAGATATTGTAATTACTTATCAGATACTAAATATAATACACATATCTAAGATATACAGACAAGTACAAATATACAAAAGTATAATGAATAACTACAAACTAAAAAACAACACTACAGAGCATATAAACAAACTATGTATGAAAGAATAATGTTATAATGTATAAATACTGATTACAGTACAAGACAAGTGCAAAATTATAATTATTAAACAAATGATACTACTTTACACATTAATACAATTGTGTAAATGTATACTAACAACAAATGAAAGAATTATATCTCTATTATACTTGAAACAATGTATTAATACAACTTAATTACACAGAACATGTTATTACAGCAGCTGATTATATAATAAATTTCAAAGTTGTAACAGTAACATTAACTGTACAGTGTATATACCTTAACAAACAATTATAAAATTTACATTGTAACAACATAGCTTATAGGAGCAAAGTATTGAGCTGATAAGGCTATTACAATGAATAATACAAATATTATTATTACAAACACATTATTATAATAATTACAATCAAAAACAATTATAATATAATATGATTAAATTAATTAATAAAATGTTTAAGCTATTATCTCAGACAGTATAATATAAAATAGGTAATAACAGATGCAAGCATACTTAATAGAACTCAGTGCATTTACTAAAAGTACTACATAAATAATAATTACAATGTTATTAAATGAATATTATACAAAAACAAACAAATTACCATATGTTTTCAACACAAAAACAAAATATTCATTCATAGTTATGAACAATTATTAATAAAAGACAATGAGCACAAACAAAACTTGTATATTGTACATAATGTGTACTTATCTACTATAACAAACAAAATACACATTATATAAGTTGACAAACATTAACAGT
>NW_006760414.1:0-6400 GCF_000271605.1 Fomitiporia mediterranea MF3/22
ATCTCAACCTGCATACACCACTCACACTCACTGCATGCCATCGCTGTGCGTCCATCTTTTCTTTCTATTGGTACTCGCTAAATCACTCTAAGCCTGTTTACAGGCGTAGCCTCAACCTCCAAAACCTGCTCGACCTTGCAATTCAACTGCAGGGACTGAGCGACGACCAAGGGCATGGTGACGAAGACTACTTTGTATGGCCCAAGGACACGTTAATCCTTTACCAACATGAATTCTGCTTGCAGAAGAATGAGGCAGAGGCTGCTAGTGGTGCAGGGATTGGGACCATAGAAATAATATAATATTCACTATCTTTTTGTATTAAATAATTAAATATAATTACATTTATTAATTATTTGATACAAAATTGTATGCAAAGCAGAAGCAATCTATCCAGATGCTTGTAATGACTTGTATATATTGTAAGAGAATACTATACTGTCAAAAAATAATAAGTATATTTTAACATTATTATTTTGGGAGGTATGTTATAATCACTTATATATCTTGACAATATGTACAATCATAATTAATAACAGTAATTCCAATAATTGTTCTAGATTCTTATTATACTTGCATTAAATTATAATTAACTTGTGAAAACCCCTATGAAGAATATAATTGCTTCAACAAAATTTACAAAAAGTATAAAATATACCTGGTTATAATCTAATACAAGTGTTGCGACTTTTTCGTGATGTAGCTGCTTAACATTAGTTGTACTTATTGTATTGTTGAATAATATAGAACAGGTGTTAGGCAGCCCTGCAACAGTTTCCTTACCTATACTCTGCTTCTCTGTTAACTCAGGCATATCTTCTTTGTCATCTTCATACTTGATTTGATGGTTCCTGCCTGCCCAGACAGTACAACCTTGTAAAGTCATTACTTTACTCTCCTTACAACTCTGACTGTAGCCTCACTGCCTGCAAGTCTTAGACTTGGGTACAGGCAGGAAGGCAATGTTAAGAAGTTCCAGGCTTTATGTCAGCTCTATACTGCACTCATATACTGTGGTCTAGCTAACATTGCAAGAATTTTGCAAACTTCTGTTAGAAAGGTCCAAGGCTTGTTGATTTTGGATTTCAAATGCTTTGGCTGAATATAGATTTTAATTAGCAACTGTAATACAGAATGAGCAAGTTGGCTTACTATTTATTTTGCCTTTTGGGTCTATGCTATTTGCAGCTTGCTCTGTTTATGGTGCTGAAGGCATTAGTACAGATGTTGATGGAGCCAGAGGTTGAGTTGGAGAAATATATATTTATGTTCAAGAGCCAGGGTATACATGCGAATTGTGGCTGTCTGGACGAACCCCGAGAGACGTATAACGGTTCCGATGTTCCGGATCTTCCTGCTTGCTATAACAAATTCGTGACTGTGAGGACCATGTCACCAAATCAAACTTAAACATACCATTATCAATTGTCTGCTCTCGAGATTCAGAAGTGTTCCTCTTCCCATACGGAACTCCCATCCTCGAATGTGCTGAGCACAACAACAATAACAACACATAAACATAACTTAGTTTAGCTTCAACTTCACGGACTCCAACTGTTACTCACTTGCACCCTGCCCTACAAACGACCCCTGCACAATCGCCGCACCACTCGACGACTCGCTAAACACAACTCCAGGCACAATTGCATTCTCCTCAACGACCGTCCCGCAACCAACACAGAAACCGTTGCCTGCTGCATTGTATTCTATGATTGTACCACCACAGTCACCACACACTGTCTGTTCAATTTTATTTCAGTGTTGTCATTCACAAGTAAAAGAAGCTTTGTGGGAAGCATACCATTTCCAGTTAATAAAGATCTAATAAAGATAGGCCGGGATATCTAATAGTAAGAGAACAGAGGGAGAAGGAGATGTAATAAAGTCGGACTTGTGAACCGGAAATTGAAATGTATGCGTGGGAAACAATTGACACATTTTGATTCAGCTGCTGTTACCATGTCAAACTTTAACTTTAACCCGTCCCTTTCATTCTGCTACACAAAAAGAACACTATTAACGTTTTTTGAGGATTAACTTTAGCCCCTGATGGCCCACGAATCAAGACTAACAAAGGCAAAAACAAACTCGGGTGATAAACCCGAACGGTACGTTTTTTCTCTTAGTTCTCACCATTCCGAAGTAACTTGCTTACGTTGACGAACCAGTCTTCAATCGATTTCGGCTGCATCCGCTGCGAAAAAAACTCGAATGCCTCGCGCGGGAGTTCATAGATCGATATCACTACCTGTGTACCAGTAAAAACGCTCTGGGGTGGTGTTTTTGCGATATTTCTCGTCAACATCCATTATTTGCATCCTTTGGCCTCTCAGTGAAGCCCACTGAGACAATGAACGTTCAATCCATTCATTCGTAAGTCCACTTTCCTTTCGCATCCTAGTTCAACACATTAATAAGGATTTAGGATGAGCGAGCTAGAGCTTTCCAAGTAATCCTCTGTGCCACTATTCAAGGGCGACCCCACCTCGTTCTTGTCTCTGACTGGTCCAAAGCCAGCGCTAGCCGATTGCATACTTGACGAAAGTTCGGCATGGATCGTGGAAGTCTGCAAACCTGGTAACTTGCTGAACTGTTGTGCAGGACCTTCCATCCCGTCGGATCTTAAACTCGGTTCCATGAGTCACCATGTGGTAGGCTTCAGTGATTGCGTGACATCGCCTTGTCGGTGAGCGACGTCAGCAATAGGATTAGCATATTATCGTACTGAATTCATTTTATCAGTCCGAATGCTTATGAGTTTCCAATAATTTTTGCAGTCATCGTGACTACAGCCTGTCTCGGTAGTGAAGAGTCCCCTTGAAGCATAGAAACAGAGCGAGTCCATTTGTGAGTGACGTTTCATTCCCTATCCCGGTGGTGTGTTTATTAAATATGAATATAAGATGTGCACACCAGGTGTTTTTGACCAATCTCACCTTCCGCGGAAGTGTACGGATCTTCTAACTTGGAGAAATTTACGATGGCTGAGACTCTCTACTACTGTTGTCTCGCACATAATCTTCTTGATCTTCGTTTCTGAAGGGTACTCGGATTATGAGGAGGCTTGACTGATCTCGAAAGATCAGCAAGCCAAAAGCCGACACCGAATTGGGCATCGCTTTTATATTATTACAGGGAGAACGGGGCCTTTAGCCGTACAGGAAGTGCGAAACAGAGAGAAAGTAAAGAGGAAACAAGAGATACAAATACAGATACAAGTTCAAGTACAGAGCGGGCCGAGAGCAAGCACTCGCGGAAGGACGAGGAAGGAGCTAGGGTGCGGTCGCGGAAGCGGGACAGCGGAAAGCAGGGACAAACGTGCCGAAATTAATGAAGGGCTATCACCGACGTTGTTGTATGGACTCCCGACAATATCGTTCAACTCGCTGTTGCATCGGAGGACGCTGTCGAGTTGCTGATATACTCTTCGGAAGACTCGGACAAACGGCGGATAGCGTTGGAGAGGCATTATCTAGCAGGAGCAGACGCTCTGCTGACGATGGTCGATTCCGAAGTCCGTGGACACATTACCGACACCCCGGACTAAAAAGAAGACAGACACAAGAAGCCAGGAGGACGAGATGGCCCACTTTGTGGTTCGTTACCGTAATCGAGGTGTGGAATGATCTCTTGATCGTACGCATTTTCCTCTGGACGGCTGTCGAGATGAACGATAAAAATACGAGACCTCTATGCTTGGTCGGATATGGTCGTGACGCTCAAGACTGTATGGAACCGCTTCTTTTGGTGACATCCATATGAACTATCTAGCACTTTCTGTCTCCTCACCACGCTAGGGAGTTGAAAGTCTTGAGACAGAGTGTGACGGAGGGAGGGATGGAGGGCTGGGAGCCCTTGACCTTCTTCTGTCAACAGGGATGGAAGAAACCGAAACATCGTCCTCACCCTCGTCCTTGTCCTCGTCCTCACCCTCATCCAGAACGTCCATCAATTCGTCCGGTGGCTCCGCTTCCTCCATCGTTCCCGGAAGAACGATCACAAGGGATCTATCAAACGATTGGACGTCCGCTGATTGGGCCCGCGGCGTTCCTACGGGCGTTGAGCCGGCCGATTCGCTTCTATGCCTATGGGACCCGTCACGTCCAGTCGTCAGCTCCGGCGTACTCCGGTTACTGTCAAATCGGGACGTGTCCTCGGTTACCAGTTCGTATTCTGGCATCAGCAGACTCCAATCCCGAGGCGGAGGAGTATCCCAGAGGTGATCCTCCTCTTCATCCTCTGTTTTTATGAGAGTGAAGTCTACCTCATTTTCTAGTGTATCTTCTAAAGTCGGTCGTTCTGATGCACGATCTGGAGATGACGACCTCGTCGTCCTGTTTCCCTCGTCGCTTCCCTCGTTTGCGGGATCTGCGGGAGAGACGATGCTGCGCGATCGCAGCTGACGGATGTTGGTCGCACCAATCGTGTTGTCCAACGACATTGAACGTGCGTTGGATGGCCCCGCAACGGCCTCCTCACTAATACGCCGCCTCTTCGTTGGCCTTGCCTCGTCTTCTTCGCCATCGACGCCCTCGACTGGGCGTTTGCCGCCTACCCGGATAGCACAACCTTGAGTAGTCGCCCTTCTAATTTTTCTGCGGGTCCACCCATGGCCACGCTTTTTACGAGCCTTCGGCTTGGGAGGGGGCAGGGAGGAGACTCCCGGAAGTTCTGGGCCTTATGTCAGCTCAATGCTGCACTTACGTATGGAGGTCTAACTTACCTTCACGAGAATTTTGCGGACTTTCGGTGGAAGATCCCGATGCCTGTGGCTGGCTATCAAGGACCTTGGCTGGAATAGATATTTTAATGAGGAACTTTGAACTGGAATGAAGAGGGAGACTTACCATTTCGTTTACGTTTCTTTTCGACGACATGCGCAGCTTGCGCTGTCTTCGGAATGGAGGACGTCGATCCTGTGGAGGAGGGCTGGTCCTCTTTGATTGTGTTCGGTTGAAGGGCACCGTGACTAGATGTGCTGGTGCTGGAGGCATTAGCATGGACGTTGACGGAGCCTTCGGCCCCATCGTCAAAGCCGGCGATGCCCTCTCTGCCGATTGTCTCGACATTGATTCCAGAATGTGAATCGCGCGAATGTCTTGTGTGTGTCAATGATGTTGTGTCGTTGCTGGTTACTTCGACGCTAGTGTTTGCACGTCGTCTTTGCATCGCGCGAGTGAGAACCATTGTGTTCTATTGTATATGTGACACGCTGACGGGGGAAGTTGTTCCGAGGAATTGTTATTGTGTGTGGGAAGTGGGGATGTGCGGGGAGTGGGGTGTGTGTGCTGAGTTGGTTGACTTTGACAGCCACGCTCTTTATATGCTTTCACGATAGGGTCTGGGCGTCATCAAGACACATCAGTACAAATCTAACCATCTTCGTTATCCATTGTCTTCTAGGCCTAATCATCGCCTAAATTTCAAGGGCGGTTATTCCCGAGGCCACGATCAGTGAGTATTGAAGGAACTGCAGTGCAATTTTTTGACATGCATAGTCTGGTTATATTTTTCTTTTCTTCTTCTCTGGGACTGCCTCGTACTTTACCCTGATCCTTTGGAGAAGAATGGAAAGGAAGGGGAGGGGGGGATACGGATTGATGGATTGGATTATCTGCAGTTTGCATGACTCTTGTTCTTTCGTAGCCGAATTGTCGAGTGCAAGCCATGCTTCTGGTCAGGAGATATTGTGGTAAGATCCGGACCTTGAACAATACGATTTTACTTCTCTCTTTTGAATTCTCGAATGATCTAGGGTTATGACGCCGAGGACTCGTACGGCAACTATTTGTTTTGGCTTTATCCATAGATTTTATCGGTTTCGCATTGAAGAGTATGTCAGCAATTGCTTGTGAATGGCGTGGAAGTCCCTTGATGCCTTCTCTTAATCTGGGCGCTCCTGACTTATTGTCCAAAAGCAACAAGGAGCGTGCACACGGACTAAGCGCAACGCTTGAGCTACGCGTTTTGTCATTCAATATATTCCTTTTTTATCCGTGAAAAATGAGAAACATCCGGTTTATCCTCTGCCTATGACTCATTCCCCTCTCTTTATTGCTAAGAAATTTTTGCCAACAGGCGAATAACGATCTACTGGAAGGTGGAACTGGACAGGAAAGCGGGATCAGTGCAACGAACGGTCATCGCGTTCATTCTATATTTAGAAGTTCACTTTTGGTGGCTCAAAAGCGTGGGAAAGGAAGTTGCTTCCTCATGCTTCCTCATACTTCGTACCTTGATTTTTACGCTGTAGTACGTTGAACAGTGATAAGTATATCAGATACTTTATGTGTCATATACACTGCTAGAAATATTTATGTGGGGAGTAATTGCCGGATTCTTGCTTTAGTTGGTAAGTTAATGTTTGCCCTTATTTCATCTCCCCTCCAAAGGAAATTAT
>NW_006760415.1:0-6335 GCF_000271605.1 Fomitiporia mediterranea MF3/22
CTACTTCTGACTTCTCCTGTTTGATAGTTAAACAAAGGTTTTACTTTGTTTAAATAGTCAGATCCTAATAAACACTTATTATTATAAGTGTTCATTATTACAAATTTGAACCATCCATTACTAATTCCAGTATTTAACTATGCCTAAGTATTATACTTCCATCCTCCTTTATTAATTGTACTATCAGCATTTCTGACAATTACCCTAAGTTTGTCATTCTTTATAAGTTTTAACTTGAGAGTATTAGCTATCTTTAGTAATAGTGTACTTAATCCTACACCTGAATCAAACATAGCCTTAATTGTTGTTTACTGTCCTCTATATGATATAATTGCTTTACAGGTTAGATAGAGTACTGCTTGTACTATCTAGTAGATTTTTGTTAGTTACTTTTCTTATAGAGTTTCTTTTACCTTTTTCTCTACTCCTGAGTTTAAAGACTCTACTACCTTTAAACTCTGGATCAAAAATCCTCTTTACTTAATCCTTCTGTTTCCTCCTCTTTATTAATGTAGGCTTCCTGTTCTTCAGGGATTACTGTGTTCCTTTTTGTGAACCTCTTATTAGATTTATACTTTAGCCTTTTACTTTAAGGATTTCTTTTAGTATAATTCCTAACCATATGTCCTTTCTGCCCACATTTAAAGTATACTATTTCCCTACCTTTTGTTATCCTGTCAATTTCTATTAGTACTCTATAATAATCACTAGAAGGTTTGTATTCTTGTCTAAATGTTTTTGTGTGTACCATTCCTCTCTCTAAACTGAGAGCTGTATCTGTCTATTCCTTAAATGTCCATTCTGTATAACTAGGGATAGTAACCAACTGTTGTAATTTGCTAGGGTTTAATCCATTCTTGTATAAATGAATTGTGACAGGATTCTTTCCATTTGTCCCTGGTTTATACTTACTAGGTAGGTAGGCTAATATTCTCTTGAATGTTTCATTGTATTCTATAATTGTTAGTTTTCCTTGTCTCAAATTGTACATTTGAGTTTGAGCTGTCTCTGTAGAATCATAATATTTTCTACTTGCTTCTCTCAGATTAGTTAAAAATGTATCATAATCTTTCCAGATTTCTGGAACTAAGCTTTTTCCTTCTGTTACAAATAATATTACTTTTCCATTCATGTGACTTACTATTTTCCCTCTTAAGTATAAAATTGCTGTTTCTACTTTATCCAAACCATTTGTAATGTTATAATGTCTAAAGTGTATTGCCAGATTTGTTTTAAACACTTCTAGATCTTCTTCTTTCTGTCCTGAAAACTTTGACAGTTTTAGGTTGATTTTCCTTGTTCCCTCTATATTACTCTCTTTCTAGTTACTAGATTCTGAATTTGGTGTATAAGAGTCTAATGAACTTGACTCTAAACTGGTACTACTTTGATAGGTCTAATACAACTAACTATAATAATCTAATGTTAGTATTCCTTCTACTATAAAGGTATCTTGGAGGCTTCTAGAGGATCCTAGTAGACTATCTGGATGTTGTGTTTCAATTCTACTATAGTCTTGAAATGTTTGGATTCCTCCCTGTATTGTGTTAACAAGCTCTTCTTCTTCAGCTGAAGAACCTGATAGTTCACTTTCTTGATTTTCTTAGACTGTGTCTTCCTAAGTAAAATGTTCTTGTCTCTAAGAGTATTGAGTATTAGAAGTACTTCCTTCTCTCCTATCACTTTGTTGTTCCTCTCTACTAATATTTTATAATATAGTAGTTAGGTTGAATTGTGACTGTGCCAACCTGTTCAGGTATACTTATAATATTCCTGATTCAACTTGCACTTCTTGTACTCTATTAGTAAGGTCCTGTATCTTGTCTAAGATTTTCTATAGCTTTGTATGAATATTAAAGATATTTAATCCCTGTGTATCTAGATCTGATTTTATCCCTTCTAGCTTTTCTCCTTGTTGTTCTGATTGTATTAGACTACACAAGTATGTGATTTCCCCTTGTATAGTTCTATAATGTAGATCTTAACTTTGAGTAGACCTAATTATCCTGTTAAAACCTAAAAACTGTTGTATCCAAGCCTTTGTCCTTGTAACCTAAAGACTATAATAGGTCCCTAGTTTGTTTGAATAGGAGTAGCTAGAGTGTGAACCTCTTCTTTAAGCCAATCTTGTACTGTTCCCTAATTGACTCTTCCTCCTACTCTAAGTATATATAACAAAGAGTGTTCTTACAAGTAGTAGGAATATAAGAATGGCTGAGGGATTTGATAATAAAGGACTGTATAATAGTAGGCTTCTACCTGTGCCCAGTACCAGTTGTTGTATGTGTAATGTTCTAATCCTTTCCTTAATCTGATACAAAGCTATTTTACAATATCTGAATATCCTTGTTCTAGTATAAGTAATACACTGTGTAACAGATTACAATGTTGTTATAATGTGTATAGATGGCTTGAGTATCCTTGAATTTGTTCAATCCAAATTTGTTGATTGATAAGAGTACCTACTATATAGGTAACAGTTGATACTACTCTTTCTTGTTTAAAAGAGTCTAAGGGAATTTCCCCCTATATTCAAAATAGTATTCCTTTAACACCTCCTAGTATTAACACTTGTTTCTGTGTATAAGCTACTAAGTAATCAAGAACTAGTAGCACTTCTTAATTAATCTTTCTTTTCTTACTATAAAAGAAAGTTACTTACCTTAACAACTGTTCTAAGTAGTAGAGTAATTTATCTACCTACTTTGAGTGTTAATTATTAAGGTTAGTTAATATTATAAAGCAAGTATTAGAGTTGATGTACCTGTGTACTAGCTCTAGGTTTGAGTTCCTCTTAGTAGACCAGAGCTTTACTAGAATAGTAAAGATTTGTAACTAAGTTAGAGTTTTATTAAAGTGTAAGATATACTCACTTTACTAGTCCTAATCCTTAGGAATAGTAATAGAATAGAGTATAAAGGGTAAGACTTGTAGACTTGTAGAGTGAGAGGGTAGAGGAGTCCTGCTTTAGTCAAGCTACAAGTATAGCCTAATAGGTTGGTAGTAGAGTACTTCCAAGTACTAGGTAACTTAAGTTAATAAAACTATCTTTTAAGGGCCAAACTAGCCTCCTTATATACCTTTTGCTAGAGTAATATTACTCTAGTGACTTTAGTAACTCTCTTCACTGTTGTTTCTATAAAGTGGAGCTGGCTAATCCTTTAGACTGTATACTACACTAGTTTGTGTCTTCTATTAATCTGCTAATACTAGTTTGTGTCTTCTTGTATTCTAGATTAATCTTCTAATAACTCCTTTACTGTATTGTTATGTCTTCTATACTTCCTCTCATGCTTCTAATGACTCCTTATAAGTCCTCCTGACTAGTTATACTGTGTAAGCTGTGTAATACTTTTCCTATAAAGTAGAGCTCTCTATTGTTCTTATAACTCTGTCTGACTTAACCTGTACTTCCTGTACACTAGTTTGTAATACACTTTCTTATAAGGTAGAGTATTATGACTTCTAATAACTCCTTATGACTCTTATAATATAAAAGGCTGTACTTCTGTACTGCCTCTAGAACTTACAACCAAAGTTCTAGACTGTCTTATGTACACCCTAGAACTGACAACCAATATTCTAAATCTTTCTCTAAGTCTTCTTTAATAGACTTAGTTTAGGAGACAATTATTCTTATTAACTTCTAGCCTTATCTTTATACTTCTGTATTCAATCATAGAACTTACAACCAAAGTTCTAGATTGTCTCATGTATTCCTCATGTTGTCCTCATATTGTTCTCATGTTTATAACTTCATTACTGTGAGGGATTACCATATATAGTAGACCATACATAGAACCTCTTCACCAAAAGGGTGCAATGTTAAGCTTGGCTTGACACCTGGTCCACACTATATATACTGATAAATGTTTGTATCCTAACAATTACTTTCCCATCTGTATAGGTAAAGTGTATAAAGAAGACTATATTAGATTGTGCTCTAGATTAGGAAATCCCTAATTGCCTTATGTAGAGTTACTACACTTAGAATGTCTCAGACTATCAGACTTTACTATATAGTATATAAGGTAGACACTTGCTTAATGTCTTAATAAGAGAGAGTACTTAGAGCACTCCTACTATACTAGTTAAAAGGTTATGAGCCTTAGTACCTATTGAATGCCTCTACACACTTGCTCTTATAGAACACCTTTGCCTTCTACTAGACCACTAAGCCCTAGACCTCCCTCTCCCCCCAAACCTATTATAATGTTGTTTATAATACATACCTTTGTTAATACTATAATGAAGGACTCTAACATTACAAAGTTCTTTAAGAGAACAGAAAAGTTGGCTAGTGTGAAGGGATACAAGATATAGTACTTGTGTATACACAGTACACTTGCTACTATAATACTCTCAGACTATCTAGAGTATGATCCCCCTTCCTCTAATAATGCTAGCATATGTACAGACAATGTTTTGTATTATTATATAATGAAAACAATAACTGATACAATTTATACAAACTTTACAACACATACAAGTGTTAGAAGTCTCATGAAGGTGCTTTCTAAACAATATAATGTTCAAACAACAATAGCACATACTGTAGACATATCTATGTTGTTTACAGTAAAAGAACATGTATTACAGTTTAATAAGACATTAGACAATAATGAACAAATCTACAAGTAGTTGTCTGTACACAATAAAGCCCCTAATAATAATACATACATCTCAGCAATTAACCTTACTACTCCTTGTAAGTATAGATGGGTAGTAATAATGCTAGACAGGCAGATTACTCATTATAATCAACTACTAACAGTTACAGTGGCTCAGAAAGATGTTCTGATGCTAGCTAAGTTGATACACAAATTACAAAATGTATATACTAAGTATCATTCTCAGTACTCTCAAACAAAACAAGATACTAAACAAGACAGCCTACAAACAAAAGGCAAAAGTGTAGCTAAAGGCAAAACAAAGTCTTATAATAAAGTTAAATGCTACAACTGTAATAAGTATGAGTATATGTCAAAAGACTGCTGAAATCCTCTAACAAGTAAAACAATAGAAGCTTGAAAGAAAAAGTATAAGCAAACAGCTACTACTTCTACTACTACTACTATACTGTCTCAACCTACACTTAATGTAGTAGTATTCATTAGAGACAATAACAAAACAGTATTCATTAAAGATATTAATAAAACACTAATGCTAGAGTCTGTAATTGTAGAAGCCTCAGTATCAAGTTCTAACAGCTTACCTGTTCAATCTGCTCTATTCACTGAATCTAATGTATTTTCAGTATTCAAAGTACAAGAGGACAGTGTCATACAAGTAGACAACTTCATGAACTCATCTGACAATACAAAAGAAGTCATTAAGGAGTTCAATTACAATCCAAACATATGTATCAATACAATACATTACAATGATACTGAACTAATACATTGTATTAATATATTGGACTCTGGTACAAATGTACACACTACTCTATACTTGTTCTGTCTTACAAACGTCTGGAACTCAACCCTAATAAATGTTACAATTGTAAATAAATTGTCATTCACACTTAGTAAAAGTAGAGTGATAACATTTAATGTAAAACTATAAGACAAAGCTAATGAGCATACTAAGGTGAATACGATTTCACTACAAAACGTATACTATCATCCCAATCTGAACTTCACACTTGTTAGTAAAGTGCTATTATGTAAAGTAGGATATGTTTTAACAAAAACAAACAATGAATGTATTATTTATTCTCCTACTCATACAAAGATTAGTGAAATACATGTACAAAATAACTTGTATATGATAGTTTCTCATCATAATAAACAATCTATTAACACAATCACTATTGTTGATTTACATTGATGAATGGGTCATGTTAATTTTGATTACTTGTACAAACTCATACAAGAGTATTCTGAGATTATAAGTCAAAGGATAACAGACAATAAAAATGTACAGTGTACAGATTGTATCAAAGTAAACATACAATGTAATGAAATACCAAAAATACAAACAATACCTCTTACACAATGTTATGGAGATTATCTCCACATTGATATTTGAGGACCTGCCCTAGTACAAACTTACAGCAAGTATGAATATCTTTTTACTATCATAGATGATGCTACACAATAGGTAACTATACTACCTATACAGTATAAAAGTAATACTTTCACAGAATATGTAAAGCATACAATAAGACTCTTTACACAGTACAGTATAAGAGTTAAAACTCTCTAAAGTGATAATGATACAGTGTTCCTAAGTAAAGACTTTACTATGTATATTGAAAGTCAAGGAACAATATGTAGATTAACAGTACACAATACACTGTAGCAGGACAGAGTTGCAGAACATATGTATAAGAC
>NW_006760416.1:0-6275 GCF_000271605.1 Fomitiporia mediterranea MF3/22
ACCTCTACTAGAACTCATTAGTTCTAAACCAGAATACAAAGTAGAGTACATAGTAGATACTAAGCTACTATACAGAAAACTCAAATTCCTTGTTTACTAGAAAGGGTATTCAGTTGAGGAGCATACTTGGGAACCTGCTAAGAACCTCACCTATACTCTTAAGACAATTTAAGACTTCTATCAGCTTCATCCTAGTACTCTACACAAACTCAGCCTTACAGATTTCCAAGCCTTACTATTCTAACTTATACCTGAGCTGTTAACCAAGCCTTATATTTACTAATCAGGACAATTGGTTTTAGAGGAGGAGTGATGTTACAATTCTCTACTCCTATACCTTTAGTTCTAAGGGTTCTACACTCTTCTGTATCAGAACTTAGGACTTCTGTCTCTCAGGAGCACTGTCTATAGACTATATGTGTACTAACTCTTACTACTACCCTTTCTTACTTTATCATTCCATTCCTTTGACTACTCCTTTCTTTCATTGTTCATTCTATAGTCTCTTACCCTTTGTCTATCCCTTCATTCTTTGTACCTTTATCTTTGACCTCCCCTTTCTTTCATTCTTTATAGCTTATCATTCTTAGTAGTTCATACTCTCTAAGTACTCTTGTGTAGTTTAGTATATATAGGTGTATAAGATCAGACTGGTCCTGTAGTCTTGATCTTGTCTACTCTAAGTAGTCCTGTACTCTTAGGCTCACTCTATATACTCTACTCTTGTCTCACTCTCTCTCTGCCTGTTCTACAAGTTCTGACTATGTTCTAGTACTTGTGTTCTATATTTCTGTTGTGTAGGATAGTTGTAGCCTGGGTCCCCTTACTAAGCCTTCAGGTCCCCTCTATACTGTTGCTGACAGTTCTGTAGTCTTAATCTTGTCTACTCTAAGTAGTCCTGTACTCTTAGGCTTACTCTATATACTCTACTCTTGTCTTACTCTCTCTCTCTACCTAATCTGTAAGTTCTGACTATGTTCTAGTACTTACATTCTGTATTTCTGTTGTGTAGGATAGTTGTAGCCTGGGTCCCCTCACTAAGCCTTCAGGTTCCTTCTACACTGTTACTAACAAGAACACTCTAAACACTAGCTCTAAGTTTCTATCCTCTTAGCTCTCTTCTTAGAATCCTCCCAGATTTAAATAATAGCTTTAGTAAATAGTAGATACACTAGTTTGTACATTAATAAGGTCTTTGTGTAGAAACACTACCTTCCTACTTAATGTGTTCTACTTCTAATCCTAGTATATAATATAGACAGAACTCTAAACTAGAATAGTCAGATTACTAAGTTTGTCTAACTATAGATAACCATTCAGGATTATAAGGAAAGTATTGAGTTTAGAGTTACTAACCTTAGAAAGACAGACATTTTCATTAGATTCAAATAGCTTAAGGCTTACAACCCTACTATTAACTAGTTAGAGTAGACACTTACATTCAATTAGTGTTCTGAGTCTTGTAACTATTTTGTACTACTGTTCTAAGTAGATACAGACACTTCTAATGTTACTAACAGTTTTAATAAAGGTGACTAGTTGTTCTTCTTTGACTAGGATAAATATGTAGACACATATTCTAGTTAAGACAGAACAGAGTCAATCTAAAGAATGTCTGAGACAGAAGCAGTCTAGAACCCTTTTAAAACAACTCTACTCTAGAATGTATGTAAACCCAGCCTGCTAGATTTTGTCTGAGAGTTTCCTAAAGTCTTTAGTAAAGAGGAATTTAACTAGCTTTCTAAACACTATCTCTAGAACTATACAATTAAATTGACTAAAGGTTTCCAACTTAAGGATTGTAAGGTCTACCTACTTAACAGAGACAAGTAGGAGGTACTTAATAAGTTCCTTTAGGAAAATCTTTAGAACAGCTGGATTCAACCCTTAAAGTCCTTTATAGTCTCTCCTTTCTTCTTTATCAAAAAGAAAGATAGGAAGCTCTGTCTAGTCTAAGATTATTATTGTCTTAATAAAGGTACTGTCAAAAACAAGTACCTACTTCTCCTAATTTAGAAGCTCATTAATAAGACACATACATTTAGGGTTTTTACTAAGTTGGACATTCAATAGAGATACAATAATGTTTGGATCTAAGACAGAGATGAGTAGAAGACTGTGTTCTAAACTAATTATAGATTGTACAAACTAACTATAATGTTCTTTAGACTAACTAACTTGCTTACAACATTCTAGTCATTTATGAATCACATTCTTACAGATCTGATTAACTTAAAGTATGTTAGTATGTATCTAGACAATATTCTAATCTTTACCTAGACAGTTAAGTATTATTACTAACTAATCTAAGTAGTTCTATAATAGCTCTAAGATAATAAACTGTTTCTCTAAGAAGTAAAGTGTTCTTTTACACAGGAGTCAGTAGATTATCTGAGCTTTGTAATCAGTAGAGGAGAGGTCTGTATAGATCCAGTAAAGGTAACTGTAGTTTGGAACTGGTTACAACTTTAGAACCTGAAACAGGTCCAAGCATTCCTTAGGTTTGTAAACTATTACTAATACTTTATTTAAAGCTTTAGTACTATTACTTAGCCCCTTCACAATCTTACTAGCAAAGATGTTCCTTAGTAATAGAGGGATCAGTAGTAGTCTGTATTTGAGTCCCTCAAGTAGACTATTACTAGTAAGCTTGTATTAGTAGTTCTGACAGTTATAAACAAGTTCTAAGTTGAAGCTAACTCTTCCAACTTTATAAATAGAGTAGTACTGTCCTAGTTCATTAATAGAAAGTAGTGTCTGATAGTGTTCCAATTAGAATCCCTCTCTGTAATAGAATAGAACTACCTTATCTATAATAAGGAACTTCTTACAATTGTCTGTTCCCTAAAAGAGTAGTGTTAATATCTTCTTAGTATAGTACAGAAGTTTGAGATTTAGAGTAATCACCTTAATCTCTAGTACTTCTGAGTGCCTCAGAAGCTTAACTACTACTAGGCCTACTAGATGTTAGAACTATAGGACTATGACTTTGTACTAACCTACAAACTCAGAACACAAATAACAAAAGCTAATTTACTCTTAAGACAAGTAGGTTATAAAAGGGGGGAGAATGATAACAAAAATCTTATTCTCTTAAACAATTCCTGTTTTATGTCTGAGACAATCTAAGAGATCTAACTTGAATCTAAGAATGTTAACTTTGTTACCTATATACAGTAAGCTCTAAGACACACACAGGACTAGGTTGTAGTAAAGTAGTTAGAGAAGTAAGCTAGAGACTAGAAGGAGGATAAGAATAGACAGGTTTACTAGGAAGGCCAACTATACATTCTAAAGAATCAGAAGCTGTAGGAGGACATTGTCTGAGCTCATTACAACAATCCAACTGTAGAACATTCAGACTAACATAAAACACAAGAACTGATTACTTGAAACTACTAGTAGCTAGGAATATAGAGAGAAATCCTAAAGTATGTAACTAGTTATAATATGTACTAACAGACTAAGGCCTACTAGACAAGGGTTTGGGCTCCCCTACATCTGTATTAGATTCTAGATTACTCTTAGGAAGAAGTCTTAGTAAACTTAATTAGTAAGCTACTTAAGTCTTAGAGTTATAACACTATCTGTATAATTATTAACTAATTCTCTAAGCAAGTCTATACAGTTCCAACCTGAATAGAACTCACTTCTAAAAGTATAGTGTGTATCTATTAGAATCATGTCTTCTAGTTGTACAGACTCTCTTAGAAGCTCATTCATGATTGTAGACCACAATTTGAGTTGAAATTTATATAGAACTTGTATGTACTTTTTAGAATTCAAGAGAACCCTTCTACTACATATTACTTACAAACTAATAGTCAAACTGAGAGAGTCAATCAGGAGATTAAGCTCTATCTCTAAATGTTCATTAATTATTAGTAGTTAGACTAGTCTAAATAGTTAGCCCTGACAGAATTTGTGTATAATAACTAGTAATACTCTATAATAGGACAGTCTCTGTTCTTCCTCAACTATAAGAGACATTTGTACTAAGAGACAGTTCTGAATCTGTAATAGACTTTGTAGAACAGATACACAAGACTAGGGAGGATGTACAAGCTCTTTTAGAGAAGGTAGTATAGGTTATAAAGTAGAACTATAATTAGAAGAGGTCTGTGACTAAGGATTACTAGCCTGATAATAAAGTTATACTAGAAGCTACTAATCTGACCTTAGATCACTTAATAAAGAAGTTAGACAACAAGTACTTTAAACCCTTTGTTATTAAAAAGAAGGTTAGTACCTCTACTTACAAACTCTAACTTCTAACAATATAAAAGTACATACACTTAGTGTTTAACAAGGTTCTGTTGTCTTAGTACTATAATCCAGGTTTTCCTTTGTAACAAAGACCCCTACTGTCTCTACCAGAACTTATCAGTTCTGAACCAGAATATAAAGTAGAGTACATAGTAGATACTAAACTACTATATAGAAAACTTAAATTCCTTGTTTACTAGAAAGGGTACCTAGTTGAAGAACACACTTAGGAACCTACTAAGAACCTTACTCATACTCTTAAGACAATCTAAGACTTCTATTAGCTTCATTCTAGTACTCTGTACAAACTCAGCCTTACAGATTTCTAAGCCTTACTGTTCTGACTTATACCTAAACTATTAACCAAGCCTAATGTTTACTAATCAGGACAATTGGTTTTAGAGGGAGAGTAATGTTACAGTTCTCTACTCTTGTACCTTCAGTTCTGAGGGTTCTACACTCTTTTGTACTAGAACTTAGAACTTCCATCCTTTAAGAGTACTGTCTATAGACTATATGTGTACTAACTCTTACTACTACCCCTCCTTACTTTATTATTCCATTCCTTTGACCACCCTTTCATTCCTTGTTCATTCTATAGTCTCTTACCCTTTGTCCATCCCTTCATTCTTTGTACCTTTATCTTTGACCTTCCTTTCTTTCATCCTTTGTAGCTTATCATTCTTAGTAGCTTATACTCTCTAAGTACTCTTATATAGTTTAGTATATATAGGTGTACAAGATCAGACTAGTCCTATAGTCTTGATCTTGTCTACTCTAGGTAGTCCTGTACTCTTAGGCTTACTCTATACACTCATTAGGAAAAAGTTACATTTCTTATAATATATTTTAGACTTTGTAAAGTAACATAAGTATTGTATGTATATTGTAAAGTAATTACAAGACTTGCAAATCAATTGTAAAGTTTGTATAAGACATGTTAATGTATATAAAGGCTAAGTAAGTGTTATGAATGAATACAATCTATTACAAGTATTATACTAACTTTGTATAATAGTACTAAGTATTATGCTTGCATTACATTTTTATTATAATTTTAAAGAAAGGGTGATATTTACAATATAATAATAATATTGTTGTTGTTGTTGCCTTCTAATTTATGCAAAAGGTATATTAATGTATATAATAGTGTAAGAGCACTTGTTGTATCATTATTATCTTAATAAAAGTATACTATAAGTTTATAATACAGTGAAACCTCTCATTAAGCATTGCCCTTGGTGGACATAAAAAGTAATGCTTATTGAGAGGTTATACTTGTTAACAAGTAATATTCTAGTGTCTACAAGGGTAATGGTAGACTTGAAATGTCATGCTTAATAAGAGGTTATGCTTAATGAGAGTAATGCTTAATGAGAGGTTTCACTGTATGTATATTATACTTAGACTATCTATACAAATAGTTTACAATATTTGTAAAAGTTATTTCATCTACTTGTAATAATTACATAAGTGTGTTTAGAAAGCTATATACTTGTCATATTACTTTTTACTATATTACAAAGTAGATCAATAATTTTATTTTATACCTAAATACAATAATTGAAATGTTCTATCAGTTGACGACTCATATTATAGTTGCTTATGTAATCAACTGCTGAAGATCGAGAGCATATAATGACGCATTTCTCTTCGTCACTCCTTTACTCCTACCTTCACCATCTCCCCAACCCTCTGCCCCCAACGCTATGTCGTTGCTTCTGTTCTCTCTAGTCAAGTCCTCTGCTCGCAAGCGTCCTACCAGCGGGCACTCTGCCTGCTACAACATAGGCAATAAACATCACTGTACTCGTCTCTCCAATCTGCTGTTGTGATGCCCGCGCTGAGCCTCAGATCGCGCGATGATGCCACTGAGCTGACTACACTGTCCTTCAACATAAAGCGTAAGCAGCCAGTCCACTTCACAATAACCTGCACAATAGTTGCTCATCCATCTCCTCCCAACTTTTTGTCTTTCATCCCTCCCATCCCTCCCACTCCTTGCTCCG
>NW_006760417.1:0-5992 GCF_000271605.1 Fomitiporia mediterranea MF3/22
GTAAAATACAAACCAGTAAATCAAATCCTTACACTTGCCCTCTAGCATTTAGTCCTAAATGCTAAAAATCAGTAGAAAAGGCAGAGAACTTACTTAAAAGTAACAGTTAGTAACTAGTAAATAATAAAATACCTTGCTCATACGTATGGGAAACATTGTTGTGATGTAGTACTGCCTCTCTGAACTGATCCAAAGTTGATCTGGTACATATTGAGACAGTGGTGGTGTTCCAGACAGTGAGTAGCATGGTTTCAAACTATGTGAAACTAGATAAAACATCAATAGAATTAAATGTAGTCAATATTACTGTATAGTCAATTAGTAGGAAAGTTGCCTCTTAATTGTTACTATTGATACAACACTTTTCGAAAAGAATCGGTGGAGTTCCTGGGGAGATATAGTGTTTCAGCTCTTGAGTATTCTGAGACATACAGTGTAGATCAATATGTACAGAAGTGGAAATTCCAGTAGTGTGGTAATTGCAAATATTCTCTTCTCCTGTGTCTTTAGGAAGTGTAGAGGTAAATCCCTGATCAACAAAGCTATAGCCTTCTTCCTCAATAGAATGGATTAGCATTATGGTTTCTAGCTGTTCTTACACAAATTCTTGTTCCTGTAGAATAGTAATACAATAATGGATAGTGGAGATGTATTCCAAAATTCCTCTACTATGTCCTCAATTTTTCCAATAGACTAGTTCCTACAAATGTAGTGTCTTGTACTTGTATTGGTCCAAATGTGTACTCTTTTGTGTGTAATAACCAACTGTGATACAACACTGGATATCCTGTTAAGCTTGATGTCCAAATACTAATTGCAGAGTGTAACCTAGAGTGTAATATTTGTCCTTGAATGAAAATATTGTTTTGAATTCAATAAGATCATAATGTATGAGCCTAATATTACTAGATATGTGTGTATATGCACAGTATCTCTGTGTGCAATGAATGTCCTACTATATTCTCATACTGTTTCCTTGTGTCTTGACTCGTTTGTGTCTTTGTAAGTCAATTGATTCGATTCCTGAATCGTCTGAGTATACTTTCACTGTCTTATAGTGCAATGTTCTATCACAAAATGTCTAAGTAGTGTTCTCTACTTTCCTGAGTACTGTAGCTGTCTGTATACTGTGTTGTTCCATGTATGTCTCAATGAAATGTCCTGTCTGTATGCACAGTAGTACTGCCTGAAGTCCTGAGTATATGCTGCCAATTCCTTGTTCATTTAGCAAATCCATGTGTGGATCAATGTGTTCTAGCATTGACTTCCTGTCTTTCTGTGTCCTTGTCCTTATACTAATGTATTCTTTCCTTGTGTACCTATCATGTGTCCTGTTTCCTGTAGTACTAATACTGTCTGGTCCTACAAAGTCCTTTACAAAATCATTCTGTAGCAATTCAAGTAAGAAAAATGTATGTTCAAACATGATTGTATGCTCAAAGAGTGTGTATACAATGCAATGTGTGTGCCTCTTGCCCTCTTGTTGAAATATGATTTCATTTTCAGTGTAAAACGTCTGGTACTGTTCTAAAACATATCTGTAGTGTCTGGAGAGGTTCTCTGTATGATTTTGTACTTTAAACTGATTGTAACTATTCATTCCTAGAGTAGATTGAACTGTATCATTGTTCAATAGATGTCCTTGAGCTTCCTAGTACTCTATTTCCTTCTGTATCATTAAAGTATCATGCCTGAATGCTTGAATAGTCTGATCAATCATTCCTAATTCACTATTGCTCTAATATTTGTTAGCTGTATGTATATTGCCTTTGCTTTTCCTTGAAGTAGTGTGATAATCTGTTTGAGCAGATTGAGCAGATTGAGTAGATTGTCCAGGTTCCAAACCTGTTCTCTGGCTTAAAGTTGCCCTCTGAACTTCTGTACTTTGTTCCATACAATGTGTATTGTTTCCTGATCTCAGTAGTGTCTTACTATCATTGTAGTACAAAGATCATAGTGGTTTTACATCCTGTAGGTCATAATTGTCATCCTGTAACTTGAATAACATGATTCTTACTATGTATCCTGAGTATATGCACACTAGTGCATCTGTTTGAGTGCCTGTGATACTCATAATATGTCTGATAGAGTGTTCTGAGTCTATTCCAATGAATCCTGACTGTCTGAAGGTGTATTTTACAATGTAATACCTTATGTTCTCCTGAAACTGTGTTCTGTACAATATATCCTTATAGTCTGAGCTGGTTCTGACGTTTCTGAACAATTCTTCGTCATGAACTGAATAGTTTCATAGCATAACATCCAATTGTACCTTATAGAACATTGTTCTATGTGAATTACTTTGATCATGCTCATTACTGACTGTTTCTTCAATCCTGAAGATGGAAATGTCTGTTCCAATGTCAACTGATGTAGTTCCTTTGTAGTACTCAATACTAATCCTGTATCTCTTCCTGTACTGAATAGAATCGACTGTGTATGTGTATGTCTGTGTCTTTCTATCACTGTCAATGTATCTCCATGCCTGATGCTTATTCTGAAGCAGTATCATTGTATTCTTAATGTATATACACTTTTCCTTACTTAATGTACTGATGTCTGTCTTCCAATACATAATGTAGCCTTCTAACTTAATAGAATACCTGTGTGAATCGTTTGAATTGAAATATTTCTCAGTATCCAAGAGTAGTTGTATTTTATAGTCTAGTAATGCTTGATAGATTGTCCTACTTGTACAGTTTACTATTTGCATCACCTTGTAAACTATAATACTATCTGGCTGGTTATATTCTGATCTTCTAACATTCTCAGGTCCTTTCCTAATGTCCTAGTATGCATTCCTGTTGTCTGTGAACATCCTGTACTTCTTAAGAGTGTTGTTTTGATTTGTGGCTCTAAGAATCAGTAGTAGTGTCTCTGAAATGTCTATGTATGTATTGCCTTACACCTGTAGCATCTTAGATTCCTTGAAATAATGGTTGTATGCATGTTTCCTAGTCCTTTCCATGTGTCATACATATCTGTAGTCTTGTAGAATCCTTTCTACACTGTATGCCTGTACTTTTGAGTGTAAAATGTTATTGTATACACTATACAATTGTCTATCTCAATGTTTAGACTTCCTACAATGTTTATTCCTGTACTGAATGCCTGTAGTACAATGCCTAAGTGTTGTAGTCTCATAGGGTCTCAAATATACTGAATTCACCCTTTCAAATGTGTTGTTTGCATGCCTGAACTTGTGTTCTGTTTCTTCCTCAAGTGTTTCTTACACTTCTTAGTAGCTTCAGTATTACTCGAATTAATGTCTGACAGTTCGAATAAAGCATTACTTCAATTGTAGTCATTGAATAAAGAGGAATCCGAATTATCACTGTCTGGGTCTGATCCTAGGTTGAAATTTCCCTTTCTCTGTATCCTGGAGCTCTGTATCACTCTGTATGTGTAGCTATTCTTTGCTAGGCTCTCTAAAGGTCTTACTGATGCAAATATGCCTTTCTGAACATTATTCAGTGCTTTGCTATGCCTGTGTCCATTGTTTGTTCTTGAACTATGGTTGGAGCTATTCTTATACTTGCTGTGCTTGATATATAGCTTTGAACTGTATAGTTTGCTACACTCTGAATCAATATTGTTCTCACTAATACTACTAGTGTATGCCTTGCCTGGGACTGCTTTCAATTGCAAAGTATTACTATAGGATTGTTTGTTCCTTTTATTTTTGTAAGGGGTACTCTGATGTTCTGAAAAACTCAATGTTTCTATTTAAGACCACATATATCTAGGTATTTCACTTTCTCTCTTATTCCTGGACCTGGCTAGGGTGTTGTATCCATTATAGTACTCCTGTACATTGCTCCTGTATAATACATAGTCAATATCTGCCATGTATGAGGTTAAACACTTGATTTTGTGAGTGTATACTTGATTTTCACCCTCTGGATCAAGTACTGATCCTTGTAGTTCCAATTTGCATTCACTTTTACTATCCTCAAAGTACTGTTCTGTTGATGCAATGTCTGTTTTGCTTAGATAGTCTGAATTGATTTCACAATTGTATTGAATGCCTGGCAGTTCTGGTTTTTGTTCCATTCCTTGTGCTTTGTGTTTTCCTTTTGCTTTGCACTTTCCTTTTGCTTTCTGCAAATGTGATTGTTTGTCTGGACTCTTGAGTGTTTCTTCTACACTCTTAGATCAATAGTTCTGATCTCTATTGTCTGTTAGTACTATGGCATGTCTGGCGTTCGTTCTGTAGCCTGCCTGAAGCATTTCACACTTTTCCATTACTATACTATTGAGTCTGCTCTTGTTTGATGAAGGAGTTGCTTTCTCCTCTTCCTGATACATTCCATCAAACTTGTATGTTCTCTTATTCAAATTGTTAATGTCTATCAAACTGTGGAATGGGCTGACATGTCCTATGTCTATCTTAATTGCTCTAGCTCTTGCAATGTGTCTGAAGGTCTTACTTGCCTTCTGGAAATCTTGTTCCTCATCAATTCTCTGTAGTTTTGATGCCTAGCTCTCCTGGCCTTTGTTACTCTTGTGTTCTGAGTCCTGGCTGCTTTCTTTGCTGTCTAAAAGGGTCTTAAGTGTCTCATTGCCCTCTACATTACTGTTGTCAATGTGTTTCTGTTCTAAAGTAAGTGTGCTCACTGGATACTCATCCACACTCTTACTGATACTGACTATATGTACTCTGTAACTCTTGTACTGGCTTGCAAATTCCTTGATGCTTACTGTTAGCTCTCTATATCAACTTGGTAAATCCTCAAACCAAATTGCCTGTTCTCTATCAAGTGAATCCTCAAACTTGGTAGCCTGAAATTGATCAAGCAAATCCTCAAGCTCAATTGCTTGTACTCAGTGAGTTGAATCCTCAAACTCAACCTTCTGTACTCAATTGAACGAATCCTCAAATCCAATTGCCTGTTCATCCTAAACTTGACTGTCTGAATCCTTAAGAACAATTGCCTGAGTGTTTCTACTCTCTGTACCTTTGTTTGCTATTTCTTTGAGCCTAGTAGTATCAATACTTGCTAGTGTCTACTCTACAGTACACATTTGTCTAACTATATGTGCTGGTACAGTTACATGCCTTAGTTCTACATAATTAGTATGTACTAGTTTATCAGGGTGCCTTCAGCCTTGTGTAGACAAGGACTTATCACCTAGTATAGGTTTATCAGGTTGCCTCCAGCCTATGAGGGACAAGGACTTACATCCTAGCATGTTAGTATCAATATCTGGACTTGGGTACCCTCCAGGAATCATTAGTCAAGGCTTGGCAGCCACATTATAATCAATATCCAATAGGTAATCTTGTTGTCCATTGCCTGTAAACTCAATGTGCACCTGTTTGTTCCTTTTTGCCTTCACAGATGCCTGGTCCTTGACCCATCCAATTGATGCAAACCTCTAGCATATCCAGTACTGGTCCATATCAATATGTGTTAATGTGTTCCAGAAGCATTCTACAGTGTTCCAAAGCATTGTAAACCTACTAGGGGCCAATCTAGTAAGTAGTCTCTGTTTCTACTCGAAATTCATAACTTTACTCACTAAAACTTTCTGATGGGTACTAGACAATGAGAGAGACCTAGGGTTGATCAGACCCTTCAGTTCCTCAGTATCCAGCAAGGGGTTTCAGTGCTAGGTGGGTACAGTCAAAAATATGTAAGGAAACTCACTGTTCCTCACAAGAGAATTCTAATTGCCCTTAGTTCACTCAACTACTGACTGGGATAACCTAGTACTTGAGCAAGGGGTCAGGGGAAAAGAATCCCCTTTACCTAGCAGTCAATACTGTCTTTTATAAGGGTATACATGTGTAGATACATGAGGAGGAAGTGTAACTAACTACAATGAGAATATATGTGCTTGTGGGTCCTACTGTACAATGATCTGACACAATCAGTAATGTAGTAGTAATAAAATATGAACTAGTAAATCAAATCCTTACAAATATATGTGCTTGTAGGTCCTACTGTGTAATGATCTGACACAATCAGCAATGTAGTAATAATAAAAT
>NW_006760418.1:0-5991 GCF_000271605.1 Fomitiporia mediterranea MF3/22
GTACAGTACTATAAACTAGTATAAATGAAGAATATTACTTTATTGTTAATTTACATATTGAATTCTGGCTAGGATACAGAAGATACATATAAGTATAATACATATTTTAAGTTTGCTAAAATTGAGCATTTTTCCCCCCAACCTCTCTACACTCAGGGAAGGTTCTTCTGAGTATTATTCATGTTATTAATTTTATTATAAACAAAATATATTAAATATAAGTACTTTTATAAGTTATAGTAAAGTTATATAAGTCAGAGAAGTACTATTAAAGTAATATATAGAATAATGACTTACTACTTTATTTGAACTAGAAATCCATACTAAATCTATTAAAAGTGTTTGAAACTAGTCTAATTTATTTGGAATGAATTTACAAACATAAATAATACTCAGAAGAACTTTCCCTGAGTGTAGAGAGGTTGGGGGAAAATGCTCAATTTTAGCAAACTTAAATATGCATTATACTTATATGTATCTTCTGTATCTGTTAAGAAAGAAGGTTATGTGAGAGGCTTAGAGGGATCACACAAAGATTTTTTTATACTATGTAGGTATGTCTCAGATGTAGAATGTATGATAGAATGTATTCCATCATTGCTTGTCATTACTTGTAATGTAGTTTATATTATCTAAGACATACTCTTGTGTAGTCTTATCTTAACACTCTCCTTCAAACTCTTACTAGGTCTAGTAGACTTGTAAGATGTTTGCTTACAGTATGTATAAATAGTTTAATCATTATAACTGTATTGTATAATTGTTTGTTTGTGTAATGTGTTTATAACTTAATGTAGTTGAAAATAATATTATTAGCATTATAGTAATACACTGTCTGTTCTGTGTACTGTCTGTTCTGAATGTTATCCACTTTGTGTTAAGTTTGTCTAATGTTATATTAATTATGTTAGGAATTGTAAAATACAGTAACTAAGTTTGGAAAGCCTAACTCAAGACTTGGAACCAAGTAGTTTATAAACAAAACTCTATTAGTTACAAGTCTAAAGATTGGCCAGATCCCTAGACTACCTTTGTTGTCCTACTTAATAAATACTCTAGCTTAGTATTATAAACCTCTAATCATTACTAATGGGTAATCAATCCATTAGTAGAGAGAGGGGACAGGAAGGAGTAAGTATCAAGTCAGTTAGGTGTTAGGATTGTAGGATTGGACCTATTTCATTTTCTTCATATCTCTGTCAGTTTTGTGAAAAACCAACATTATAACTGGATTTTCATGATCCTTAACATCTCATCTATTGTTCCACAAAGTTTCATGGAGATTGTCTTAGTATTGAGTGTAGGAGAGAGCTACAGAGACATAAAGTAGTCTATATAATTATAATGCAGCCTATTCATTTCTTACCCAATATAGTAACTTGTACCATTCTTGTGTAATAGTCTCTTAGCCTATATTCTCTAATGTGTAATACTCTATTAATTCTTCCTAGCCTCTGATACACCTGTTAGCTTTGCAATATTTGTCTTTATTATTTATTTGATCTTATTCTTGAGTTTCATTCCTTACTTTACTCTTGTTATTCAGTTATTATAAAAAGCAGTCTGTAAATACAGTAGTTTCTTAGTTTTTTGACTCTTCTTGTATTCCTACTTGTTCTCTTAGTATAAATCCTAGCTGGTAGCTTTAGGAATATAGTTGGATTAAGGGCTGCAGGTCTACATTTGTAGTTTGAGAGTGTTATTAATCTAGAGAACACATCTCCTCTAATATAAGAGTCAAAAAACTCATCTCTACCTTAATACTACTCTTGGTCCAAGCTACTACTCAATCAACATCCTCCTAGTCTGAGCTACTACTCAACTATCCTCTCTATCCAATCCTACTCTCTTTTGAGTCTGAACTACTGTTCAATTCATTCTATACATAGTTAGAGCCACTACTTGACTTTCCCTGACTCAAGCTACTACTTAGTCACTCCTCCTACTCAATCTGCCTAATCTGCCCAATCTGAGCTACTACTTAATTAGTTTGCTTAAGCTGAGCTGCTACTTGTTTAAGTATTCCTTACTTCCTTTATAAACATACCTTTACTTTCTTAAAGAACTATTAAACTAATTTACTATCCTATTAATTCTTAATTGTCCCTTACTCATTTGTTACTTTATTTTTCTATTATTTTATACTCTACTCTTAAGGCTGAATTGTTACCATCCTTTGCTCTCTTTCACTCTTTTGAGTTTGTGTATTGTCTTTACCATTTGTATAGTTACACTCTTTTCTAAATGCTTTTTAACCTACTACTTGTAAAGCTCAATCTTTAGCCTTTGTTTACTAGTTGACTAGAGTCTCTCTCAAGTAGTAATACTTTTAGGGACCTTACAGTCTAAAAGTCCAGCATTGTATTACAGTTATTTAGTGTTATTAGATAAGAGTCACTAGATTGTACTTAGAACAGAATATATATAAGTAGTTTAAGAGTTTTAAAACTGAAAGATTAAAGTTGTCTAGGTAGTAAACTAGTTGAAGAAACTATTCCTGGGACTTAGACATTGTTCATAATCATTCACACTAGCCTCTAACAAAGACCCAGACATTTTAGAGCTTACTCAAGTATTTGAAAGAGTATTCAGTACTTTAGAAGTTAATTTATTAGAGCTAATCTTAGAAACAATGTTAAATCCTTTAGGAAACTCCTCTACACTCCCTTACAAGCTTATACAGTCTTAGTAAGGAGTATATATGTACTTAGACATGAATTCAGTCTCTCAATTGATTATAGAAGCTACTAGTCAAGCTATTACTATAGTAATACATTATACTCCTACTAGAAACTCTAGAAAGATTACTACTACTCCTAGAGAGTATAAAGGAGGTAAGGATTATTAGGACTTTAAAAGAGAATGTCTACTGTATATTCTAGCTAATAAAAGAGCCTTCTATAACAGTAAAAAGAAGATACTCTTTGTACTTTCTTATTTAAAGGAAGGGACAGTTACTATATAGGTAGAAAATTAGGTTACTCAAAACACAGACAATGATAGTGAAATCCTTTGTACACAAACATTCTAAGAGTTTATAGAGTAACTAGGGAAGTCATTTGATAACCCTAGTAAGAAAGAAACTGTTATCCAAAAGCTTAAGTAACTCAAGCAAGAAAATCACTCTATAAATGTATTTTTCCAACAGTTTAAGATTCTAAAGACTGAAGCTAGACTGAGTAGTAAAGTATATGACTCTATATTGATTGATTTACTTTAGTATACTCTTAATTCTAAAGTACTTTGTCAGTTAATACACATATTACTAGTCTTAGAAACTTATAATGAATAGAAAAAGTATATAATTCAGATTAATAATAATGAAACTCAACTCAGGGAGACTCTTGTACACAGGGGACTCTCTAGTAGTCAGTCTGACAATTGTCTACACTTCAATCTTCCTAACAAGACTCACAACTCTTCTCAATCCAATTCTACTACACATTTTAAAGCCCTAAACATGTAGACAAATTCTCAACCAACCTCACATCCTTTCAGGTTGACTCCTAATAGGAAAACATTCTTGAGAGCTAGAGAACCAATGGACATCTTGATTAACAATACTAAAAAAAATCAAGCTTGTTACATTTGTAGAGAGATTGGTCACTTTGTCAGAGTTTGTCCTTCTCAATATTAAAGAGTTAGAATGATTCTCAGAGTTATAGAACCTAAGGAGAGGTTTGCTTTTACAGATGCAATACAGGAGTTGAAGGAAGGGGACTTTATAGATAAAGAATCAGACAAGGAACAAATCAAGGAAGAGGAGTCTTTTGTCAATCCTTAAGTATAGATACTGTATTGTCTAAGGAAGAGCTAGAACAGAGTTATTATTATATAAATAATTAATGCTAAACATCTGAATCAAACATAGACAATTATTGTTTGTATTATAACACTCTGGACAGTAAAGACTCTTATTTCTTTAATGAACCTATTGATTCTAAAGTCTGTAAAGAGGTAGAAGGTGTAGGAATGTTTTTGAACATTCCTTGTAGACTTTTAGACTCAGTTTCTCTTAGGGAAGCTTTATACATTTGCTCTAGTACTGGAAGGCTACTAGATATGTTCTTGACAATTAAAACAGATTATAGACTTATTAATACACATACTCTAATTGATTCAGAGTGTACTGGATTATACATAAATACAGGTTTTGTCAAAAACAACAAGTTAGCAACATATACTTTTAAGAATCCCTTCCCAGTCTTTAATACTGATAGTACAAGTAATGATAGAGGTCTTCTAAAAGACTATGTTAAAGTGGAACTCTCTGTTAAAGCACATACAGAGACAATTTGTCTAACAGTCACTATATTAGTATTAAGTAATATCTTTCTAGGATATGATTAGTTAAACAAGTATAATCTGGAGATTAATTAGGGACAAAGTATTGTGTCCTTTACTAAATGTCTAGACAGTTGTTCTATGTTCTTGAATGAACTAGAAATGTATCCAAATGTCTCAGAGTACCTAAGGAGAACTAATAATAATTCTACCCTAGTTTTTACAATCCCTCATTATCTTAAAGCATACAAGAATGTATTTAGTAAAGAATCCTTTGAGTAATTACTAGAGCATTAATCTTAGGACCATACTATTAATCTAAAGCCAGATTTTAAGGCTACAGATTGTAAAGTGTACCCTCTAGCTCTTAGAGAACAAGATACACTCAAGGATTTTATTTCTGAGAATCTGGCTTTAGAAAGGATTCAATATTCAAAGTCTCCTATAGTATTGTCTTTCTTCTTTATTAAGAAGGAGGATGGATCTTTGAGACTGATCCAAGATTACAGAAAGCTTAATAAAGGTACTATTAAGAACAAGTACTCTCTACCTTTAATTTAAGAGCTTCTAGATAAGGTCAAAGATTCTAAGTACTTTACAAAGCTTGATGTATGCTAGAGATACTATAATATTCGAATCAGAGAGGGCAATGAGTGGAAGGCAGCTTTTAGAACAAATCTAGGATTGTTTAAGCTTACAGTCATGTTCTTTAGTCTTACAAATGCCTCTACTACATTCTAGGGCTTTGTAAACAATATCTTTAGTAAATTAATTAATAAGGAATCAGTTATTGTCTATCTAGACAATATCCTCATCTATTCTAAAGATATTAAAGAGTATAGACACTTAGTTTAAAGGGTTTTTACAATCTTATAAGAGAATCACTTGTTCCTTAAGTCTTAGAAGTGTGAATTCAAGAGATCTACTACTAAGTATCTTAGACACATTATTAGGAACAATAAGATTCAAATGTACCTGAAAAAAGTAAAGCTTATTAATGAATGGCTAGAACTAAAGAACTTGAAGCAATTACAACAGTTTACTAGTTTCTACAACTAGTATTAGAGATTCATTAAAGACTATAGTAAAATAGCTTATCTACTCACTAAACTAACTAGGAATGTTCTATTTACTTGGGGAAATGAGTAAAGAGAGGCTATAGAAGAGCTTAAGAGACAATTGAGCTTACAACCTGTCCTTACAATTCTAAATGAGTATAATCTCTTTAGAGTAGAAGCTGATTTGTCTAATTACACACTTAGAGCAGTCCTTTCTCAAAAGCAAAATAGTGTATAGCATCCTATAACTGTTACAGTTCTCTACTCTCTTACCTTCAGTTCCAAGGGTTCTGCACCCTTCTGTACTGGAACTCAGGACTTCTGTACCTCAGGGGCACTGTCTATAGACTATATGTGTGTTGACTCTTACTACTACCCTTCCTTACTTCATCATTCCATTCCTTTGACCACCCCTTCATTCTCTGTTTATTCTATAGTCTCTTACCCTTTGTCTATCCCTTCATTCTTTGTACCTTTATCTTTGACATTCCTTTCTTTCATTCTTTGTGGCTTATCATTCTTAGTAGCTCATGCTCCCTGAGTACTCTTGTATAGTTTAGTATATATAGGTGTACAAGATCAGACTGGTCCTTGTAGTCTTTGATCTTGTCTACTCTAGGTAGTCCTGTACTTCTTTAGGCTCACTCTA
>NW_006760419.1:0-5899 GCF_000271605.1 Fomitiporia mediterranea MF3/22
ATGTACAGTCTCAGAATAGACTTACACACACTACTTATTTTACAGGATGTACAGATCATGTACTTATTACAGGCTCAGAACACAAGTTGTGTTACAGTAGGTGGCTCAGCAAACCAATACATTATTATTGTCTGGATCAAAGTACTACAATCTTCCAAGTAGATAAAACATTAGGGCAATCAAAGTAATAATCCTAGGAGACAGCTGGAAATCTCAGAACTCTCTACACTTTGTCTGTACTAATTAGATAGTAACAGTATGTAAACCTTCTACTTCTTTCTATGTAAATCTTGCCTTTCCTCTTGTATAACATTTCCTGTGGCCAGAATACAGACCACTTAAATTTTCTTCATACATTTTTCACCCTATTTTCTTCTAACCTCTAACAAAAGGTTCTCTTATTTGTTCTTGTAAATTTTGTTATTTTTCTTTTGTTCAACCACAACTGTTATGGTTCTCTACTCTTGTACTTTCAGTTCTAAGGGTTCTGCACCCTTCTGTACCAGAACTCAGGACTTCTGTCCCTCAGGGGCACTGTCTATAAACTATATACATACTGACTCTTACTACTACCCTTCCTTACTTTATCACTCTATTCCTTTGACCACCCCTTCATTCTTTGTTCATTCTATAGTCTCTTACCCTTTGTCCATCCCTTCATTCTTTGTACCTTTATCTTTGACCATTCTTTCTTTCATTCTTTGTAGCTTATTATTCTTAGTGACTCATACTCCCTGAGTACTCTTGTATAGTTTAGTATATATAGGTGTACAAGATTAGACTGGTCCTGTAGTCTTGATCTTGTCTACTCTAGATAGTCCTGTACTCTTAGGCTTACTCTATATACTCTACTCTTGTCTCACTCTCTCTCTCTGTCTGTTCTACAAGTTCTGACTATGTTCTAGTACTTACATTCTATATTTCTGTTGTGTAGGATAGTTGTAGCCTGGGTCCCCTCACTGAGCCTTCAGGTCCCCTCTACACTGTTACTGACATCAGATCAAGACTACCTATTACTACTCTATAACTCTCCTATGTTTTAAGCATCAGTACTTACTGTTGTGTTAATCTCTTTTCTTTGTTCTAACCCTTTTACATTTTTAAATTTTAAACTTTCTAAACCCTTTTAAACTTTTGCCACTCTTCATTCTATTCATTACCCCTTTTAGTTTAGTACTGATTCCTTTGTAGTGTAAACATAGACCCTCCTATACTGACTGCCACCCCTACTGTCCTACTAGATTAGTAGTTATAAGTAGACCTAGCTCAATATGTGTAGACCTCTATTTAAGAGGCCTTTGCTAACTATGTGCCCCCAGCCCCTTCAGAACCTGTTCTGATTGTTCTAGAAGTCACAACCTGTTCTAGAAAGAAAGTACATGTAGCCTGTCCTTTAGACTTTAATAGGTAGCACTTTAAGGACTTCCAGTACTAAGTCAAACTATACATGACTACTACTTTGACTAATCTATTCTCAGATCTTGATTGTATCCTATTTGTCCTCTCCTTTATAAAGGAAGGTAACATGGCCACCTAGGCCTAGAACTGGATTGAAGGCTATTAGATCAGAAGCCTGATCTGACTTTAGAACAATGAGTTGTATTTGGAATTCATGAGGCAGCTCTGTACTTTCTTCATTAATTTAAACAAGAAGTATAATACACAGAACAAGCTTGTGTCTTTGTGACAGGGCAAACATTCTACTAATACCTTCTTTCAGGAGTTTGATATCCTGGCCTAGAAGGCAGGATTCATACTCAGGTTCAATAATGTCCTTATTAGAATGCTTGAAAAAGCTCTTCACCCAGAACTAGTTAATAAGATTCTTAGGATAACACTAAAACTGATTACTTACACTAAGTAGAAGACACACACCATTTCCTTTAACTAAGCTGTAACTTAGATGTGTTAAGTCTGTACAGAACACCTGTACATATGTCTAGCTCTGACAGTTCTAAGCCTTCAGATTGATCTGCCTGTAATTTACAATCAATCTATTCTGATAGACATTAGAGAAGCCTAAAAGTAAGGAGTATACTTTGCTTACAGAAAGTCAGGACACCAGATTAAGGACTGCCTGTAGAAGTGACAGTATATCTGTTAGGTTATTAGAGTAATAACAAGTGACAAGTAGGATTTGTAGTAAGAAGCCTTTTCTACAAATCCAGAAGTCACCTTAGAACTTCTAAACCCTAACTATATACTCTAGGATTTTGTAGAGATATAATAGTGAATGTAACACTGAAGAGCTATAACTCAGATTTTTTAATGGCCACTTTTGATTCAATAGACACTATAGGATTAGAAGTAAATAAAGTAAGAAAAGTAGAAAAAGTAGAAAAAGTAAATTAACAAAATTATTTATTAGAAAGAAAAAAGTTGAAAACAAAAGTAGATAGTTCTCTTATTTCTTCTGATTCTTTTGATCCTTCTCTTCACACTTTATCTGAGTCTAAATCTACACAATCTGACCTACTACTTCTGTGTTCTAAGATCTTAGAATGTTCAGAACACTATCTAGCCCTGTTTACTACTCAGTAGTTTGTCTATAGTATTAAGTAGGGATAGTCTCAGCTGAGTTTACAGCTAAGGACATGAGTCTGTTCTTGTTGAAAGAGAGAGGTTAATAAGGAAATGTTAGTGTATATACTTACCCTCTTAGACAACAAGACTGTACAAACTGTATGTTCCCTTCAGAACAAGTAGTAGTTCATTAGAGGATGTTCTAGACACTAGCTCTAGGTCCCTATCCTCTTAGCTCTCTTCTCAGGATTCCCCCAGATCTGAACAATAGCTCTAGTAAACAGTAGATACACTAGTTTGTACATTAATAAGGCCTTTGTGTAGGAACACTACCTCTCTACTCAATGTGTTCCACCTCTAATCCTAGTATACAATACAGACAGAACTCTAAACTAGAATAGTCAGATTACTAAGTTTGTTCAACTACAGATGACCATTCAGGATTATGAGGAAAGTATTAAGTTTAGAGTTACTAACCTTAGAAAGACAGACATCTTCATCAGATTCAAATGACTTAAGGCTTACAACCCTACTATTAACTAGTTAGAGTAGACACTCATGTTTAATCAGTGTTCTGAGTCTTACAGCTACCTTACACTACTGTTCTGAGTAAATGTAGATGCTTCTAATGTTACTAACAGTTCTGATAAAAGTGACCAGTTGTTCTTCTTTGACTAGGATAAATATGTGAACACATATTCTAGTCAAGGCAGAACAGAGTCAATTCAAAGAATGTCTAAGACATAACCAGTTTAGAACCCTCTTAGAACAACCCTACTCTAGAATGTATGTAGACTCAGCCTGCCAGATTTTGTCTGAGAGTTCCCTAAAGTCTTTAGTAAAGAGGAATTCAACCAGCTTTCTAAACACTATCCTTAGAACTATACAATTAAATTGACTAAGAGTTTCCAACCTAAGGATTGTAAGGTCTACCTACTTAACAGAGACAAGTAGGAGGTACTTAATGAGTTCCTTCAGGAAAATCTTTAGAACAGTCAGATCCAACCCTTAAAGTCCTTTATAGCCTCCCCTTTCTTCTTTATTAAAAAGAAAGATAAGAAGCTCTTCTAGTCCAGAATTATTATTGTCTCAATAAGGGTACTATTAAAAACAAGTACTTACTCCCCCTGATTCAGGAGCTCATTAATAAGACACATACATTCAGGGTTTTTACTAAGTTGGACATTTGATAGAGATACAATAATATTTGGATCTAAGACAGAGATGAGTAGAAGGCTGTGTTCTAAACTAATTACAGATTGTACAAACTAACTATAATGTTCTTTAGACTAACTAACTTGCTTGTAACATTCTAGTCATTCATAAATCACATCCTTACAGATCTGATTGACTCAGAGCATGTTAGTGTGTATCTAGACAATATTCTGATCTTTACCCAGATAGTCAAACACTATTACTGACTGATTCAAGCAGTTCTACAACAGCTCTAAAATAATAAACTGTTCCTCTAATAAGTAAAGTACTCTTTTGTACAGGAGTTAGTAGATTATCTAAGCTTCATGATTGGTGGAGGAGAGGTCTGTATGGATCCAGCAAAGGTAACTACAGTTTAGAACTGGCTACAACCTTAGAACCTAAAACAGGTCTAAGTATTCCTTAAGTTTGTAAACTACTACTAATACTTTATTTAAGGCTTTAGTACTATTGTCTAGCCCCTTCACAATCTTACTAGCAAAGATGTTCCTTAGTAATAGGATAATTAGTAGTAGTCTACATTTGAGTCTCTTAAGTAGGCTATTACTAGCAAACCTGTATTAGTAGTTCTGACAGTTGTGAACAAGTTCTGAGTCAAAGCTAACTCTTCCAACTTTACAAATAGAGTAGTACTGTTCTAGTTTATTGACAGAAAGTAGTGTCTAATAGTATTTTAATCAGAATCCCTCTCTGTAACAGAACAGAACTACCCTATTTATAATAAGGAACTCCTTACAATTGTTTGTTCTCTAGAGGAGTAGTATTAATATCTTCTTAGTACTATACAGAAGTTTGAGATTTAGAGTGATCACCTTAATCTCTAGTACTTCCAGGTACCTCAGAAGCTCAACTGCTACCAAGTCTACTAGATGTTAGAACTGTAGGACTATAACTTTGTACTAACTTACAAACCTAGAACACAAATGACAAAAGCTGATTTACTCTCAAGACAAGTAGGTTATGAAAGGAGGGAGAATAATAACAAAAATCTTGTTCTCCTAAACAATTCCTGTTTTGTGTCTGAGACAATCTAAGAGATCCAACTTAAATTCAAGAATGTTGACTTTATTACTTACATACAGTAAGCTCTGAGACACATGTAGGACCAGGTTGTAGTAAAGCAGTTAGAGAAGTAGGCTAGGGATTAGGAGGAGGATAAGGATAGACAAGTTTACTAGAAAGACTAACTGTATGTTTCAAAGGATCAGAAGCTGTAGGAGGACATTGTCTAAGCTTATTACAATAATCTGACTGTAGAACATTTAGACCAACACAAAACACAGGAACTCATTACTTGGAACTACTAGTAGCCAGGAATGTAGAGGGAAATCCTAAAGTATATGACTAGTTATAATACATACTAACAGACTAAGGCCTACCAGACAAGGGTTCAGACTCTCCTACATCTGTATTAGATTCTGGATCACCCTTAGGAAGAAGTCTTGATGGACCTGATTAGTAAGCTACTCAAGTCTTAGGGTTACAACACTATCTGTATAATTGTTAAGGCCCTGCTCGGTTGCACTGGTGGTGCGACCACAGGTTGGTGGTTGATGGTTGGCGATTTCCGGTGCAACCATCAACCAGTAGTGTAAACCACCAACCGTCCCTGTCACAACTTGTCACTAGTGTAGTAATTAAATAAACTAAAATTTTCTACACATATACATGATCTCCTGATGGGTCGTACAAAGTCCAGCACTGGCAAAGCCCTCTTAGAGGCTGTTGAGAAGTACAAGAAGAAGCAATTACATGCTGCTGCTATTATACCTCTTACTGGGCTTGCTATTATAAAATATGCTAATACTCATCTCATAAAGTCTCCTATGTATACTGGAAAGCAAACCAGTGAAGAATGGGTCCAGGAGATTCTACATGGTCATCCAGTCCGGTTCTTTGACTCTATGGGCATGTCCCAGCTTGTTTTTACTAAACTGAAGCAAGAGCTTCAAATGTATTCAAGCTTTGGGTCTACAAAAAACATGTCCATGGATGAACAACTAGCAATTTTTATCTATATTATTAGACATGGAGCTTCTACCAGGACTGCTAGGGAGAGGTTTCAAAGGAGTGGAGATACAATTTCTAAGTAATATTTTGTTTTATTTGATTGTTCTAAGTATTTACTAATATTTTGTATTAAATTAGAACTCTTCATCGA
>NW_006760420.1:0-5895 GCF_000271605.1 Fomitiporia mediterranea MF3/22
GGGTTGGGGAGATGGTGAAGGTAGGAGGTAAGTGACGAAGAGAAATGCGTCATTTATGCTCTCGATCTTCAGCAGTTGATTATGTAATCAACTATAATATGAGTCGTCAACTGATAGAACATTTTAATTGTTGCATTTAGGTATAAAATAAAATTATTGATCTACTTTGTAATACAGTAAAAAGAAATATGACATGTATATAGCTTTCTAAACATACTGATGTAATTATTACAAGTAGATGAAATGCCTTTTACAATAATTGTAAACTGCTTGTATAAATAATCTAAGTATGATATACATTAATATACCTTTTGTATAAATTATAAGGCAACAATAGTAATTATTACATTATTATATTATAAGTATAACTCTTTCTTAAAGATTATAATTTAAATATAATACAAGCATAACACTTTAGGTTGTTATACAAAGTTAGTATAAAACATGTAATAGATTTTATTCATCCCTAGTACTTATGTAGTCTTTATATACATTAATATGTCTTATTTAAACATTGCAATTCAATTACAAGCCTTATAATTACTTTATAATGTATATACAATACATATGTTACTTTACAAAGTCTATAAGAAATTACAAGAAATCTGACTTTTTCCTGATGGCATTGTCCACATCTCTTTTCGCTTCCTCGGACTCTTCACTGTTGTCCGCTGGTTCCGTGCCACCATCAAGTTCTATTACAAAATAGCATTACAGTATAACACCTCTTTCTGGTCATTTCCGTGGGCTCTGCATCCGCACTACTTGTGTATTCAATTGGCTTTGCACATAAGTGGTAGCTCTGGTCAGCTGCTCGCAACCTCCCCGATCAAACCTTCTTCGACTGTCCGAGAAGTGAACGAATCAGGACAACCGATGTTCCTTGAGGGACCTCTCTGACTTCTCCAGTACTAGTTTGGCCATCCCTCGCCACATCTCTTGTATACCATACTACAATATCTGCTGCAGTATCAGCTCTTGTAATTCGCACTTCACGTAAATCCAAAAAGAAACTGATACCCTACATACTACCTGACCTGGGTGGCTTCCCAGAATGTGACCTGCAGCACTTGGCATGTGTTAATTATGACTTCACCACATCACAAGATGCACGCTTCTCGGTCTACACTTTGCTTTAGAAGATAGTTATTTCTTTCACGGCTCTGTCGTTATTTTAGTACGGGACTGTTGAAGCAGTAGTAGATCAAGTGTCCAAGTCACCTTTGCTTCTTTACCGTTTCAATAGCCATTCGTTATTGTTGATTACTTGCCTTGACCTCATTTGTCGTTACCAACTTGAATCTGCAAAAATGCAGATACTGTATGTAATAGAACCACCAAGAACCACAGCTGAACATGGAGCTGAGAACAAGGAACTTATTTATCTTGAAGTACAGTTTATCCTATCTATCGAATCTTACTTCGCAGAAGAGGTTCTTCGTGATACCTACTTCGCCGCCTCGACTGCCTGGTGAACAACGGAGGCAATCTTGTCTGATCGAGCCGTTAAGGAGTATTTGAACGGCTTGGGGTGTCTATGTAAAGTATGAAAGTGTGAATATACCTAAACGCACGACAATTTTGGCATATTGATAATGAAGTGCAGACCTTACGAAGTGTGTGTAGTATTTCTGATCCGGAATAATCGGAACACTATCTGTGTCGAGTGCTTTGGAGATGTTGAACGCTGCAAGAAGGGACGCTGCACCTATGAAGACCTATACGAGAAGCATTAGTTTCAGTGGTCCTCAAAAGTTGCTAATTTGCCTGTAACCCACAGCATTATCTGCAAAGTGCCGTCCTGGGCAGATTCTAATGAATATGCTGAGAAAGTGTAATACCAAATCAACCTTAAATTTACGCTCACCGCCGGCCAATGCCAAAAACAATTTTGTGTACATCCAGAGGCGGCTCCTTTCCATCCTCTGGTAACCAGCGTTCAGGAATAAACACGTCTGGGTTAGGATATGTCGCAGGGTCCTTCATCATTGCCCTATAATAAATGCAAATTTAAAATTTGACTAATTGTTTGCGAATGCTGAAACTAACCAAAGGTTCGGAAGAACAACCGCTCCGGCGGGGATGAAGTATCCTTCGTATACGTCGTCTTCTGTCACAGTATGTGCAACCGCTGGACTAGAATAAGCACAAGAAGTAAAGTGAGATTGGATGAGCGATGGACCCACCGAGTGGTGCAACGATCTGCCAGCTAGAAAATTCATTGGTACTGCATTCATAGACACTTCATTCTTCCACATACCGATAAGTTTCCTTGATGACAGCATTGAGGTACGGCAGGTTCGGTCGATCATCGAATGATGGTAACGTATCCTTTCCTACCACTTTATCAAGCTCCTCTTGAGCACGTTGCTGAACTTCTGGATAAAGTACCATAGCAAGGAAGAACGAGTGAAGAGCCGAGACAGTCTGGAGCGAGATTGTCAGGAGATGAAGCATCATGTCAGGATCCCATAACGTACAGTGTCAGCTCCGGCTGCGCAGTTGACGACTTTAGTGCCACTCGATAAACCAAACCTATGGTATCTTAGACTTACCACCGTACGATGTGCCCGTAACTTTCGCAATTAACATTTCGTCATTTATGACCGCGTCATGTGTCATGCTTGCTTCTATCAATCTGCTGGACATCGAAGGAACAACCGACCCTTCCGCCTAGTAGTGACTGAATCAGTAAAAGCATTACTCATCCATTCTAATAAGTGACTCGCATATTTTTTCTTGGCTAGCTTGTACTGGTCATAATATACGCCGAGCGAGCTCTTAAGGCCTTCCTTTGCGATTTCCTTGAATCGAGCTCCAGGGAACCAGTCAGGTAGATACTTCAACCAAGGGAAGGCATTCACAAGAAAGAAGCCCTCCGCCTCAGTGAAAGCGTCTAATCCCCTGTTCCCGAGGGCAACATATGGGTCATCCCTCTCTGCGACTATGCAAAGACCAATAAGCATGAAAATGGATAACAGCGTCGAAACAAGGACCTTGATAGCCGTAAGACATTTTTAAAATGGTCTCTCCAGCCGCACTATAGCAGGACAAGGTGTCAGAAGACATATTTGTTGAAGTGGTAATAGGGATGGGCATACTGCTTGACTAGTTCTGGAAACTTGTCAGGAGAAGTGAGTAGGCTTTGAAGCATCTTGTGCGCAGCTTGGGTCTGCGTCTCCGTGTAGTCAACGACCGCAGCGGGTTGGAAGAAACGGTACATCAGCTGCCTTGCCCGTCGTAGTTCGTCTCCGTAAGGCATTACTGGGACAAACCAATCCCAACTCTCTCTGCAAATCGTAAGACATTTCTTCAGCATTAAGTTGCGTTTGAAGTGAGTATGGAACATACAGTTCCCACATAGCGAGTTTTGGGCGACAAGAGTAGATAGACCCACGCTTCTCAAACAGGTCGACGGCCGCCTGATATGAGTTGACAAAAATGTATGACGTTCCAAGATTCTTGACGTGGACAACAGGGCCTTGTAGCCATGGAATGATTCATTGTACTAGGGTGATTAATAATGCGACCCACCATATTTCTCTCCCCACTTCCGTGCCGCCTCCCATTCTTCCGCTTCAGGCATATCAAGCGTGTTCCCGATGAGAGGAAGTCCCTTAGGCCCTGGAGGGAGAGGAGGCCTGTCGTGGTTCTTTCGCCATGAGCGGAACTGCCATAGACAGGTCAGAATGCAAGCAACAGCAACAGCGTCAAGTGCGTGATAGGGCATATCCAGTGGATGGCTACCGTTTTCGAAGCAGAAGGAGACGGCAACCCTTTAAATCGTTAACTGGCTGTACTTTGAGTTAGAGCGGCTGCGGTATGAGAATCGAATTGCCTTTCTATTGGAGGAGCTATTTCTGACTGTCTCCAGAAGCAAGTCCTCTCCGCATGCCGGTGCATCTCGACAGGAGCTCCGGGCATTACGAGACCTTGACTAATAAGCCAACACAATGTATAGGACAGAGCCATCTCTATAAACTCGCAGCTCGTTCCGCGATCCATTTACGTGATATCAATGCATCCGCTGAGAGCAGAAATCAGCAAGACACCGAACTAGTGTACCGGATTACCAACCATAAACACGTCACATTCCGCCGGCTTATCAGGGAATCGCAGTTGGTAAACACATTGCATGGAAGCGTCAGCACATATTCGGGCTCTCGTAAAGCTGCCCTCCCGAATCGATAGCCATTGGACTGAATCAGTAACTAAAACTCAGTGACTGTGAGACGCCAAAAGGCTTTCGAACTAGAACAAGATCCGCATTACCTTATTAGGTAATGTGCTAGCTGCTATTGCGCCCGATTCCTTCTCGTGGCATTTACAGGCATTGGTCGTTCCTTTAAAGAGGGACGTTCCTTTGAACACCCCCCTCTAATTCATGCATAACTCAACCAATAAACTCAAAAAAATAGAGAAATGTAGATACATACATGTACTATATATATATGAATTCTGAAGGAAATTGATTCAGTAGAAAAGTGTATAGAAATTCAATACTGCTGAAATTGAATGAATTCCAAATATGAGACTACTGACAAAATTTTTACTACTACTTATACTACAGTGTTCAACATAAAAATTATATTATTGTATTCCTCTACTTCAGAGCTACAACATGTATGTTTTATCATATTGAATGGACCAGTCCTTCAATTAATATTGTGTAATTTGTTAAAAATGCTCAAAAAGCATGACAAGAGAGTAAAATGATCAGCATTGATCTACATTGATCTGCACTGATCTACACTGACCTACAGTCCTAATGACACATTGGTTGAGGGTATTAGTTTGTAACATTTGCTAAATAAATAATTTTTTCTCTCTTTTTGTTCCTCATCTCTTAACAGTCCTATTCTATGGTCAGCACAGCTTGTTCTGGCCTCCCTTCTTAATGTTAGGCTCTGGAATGCTCTATACAAGAAGGAGAAAGGAAAAACAACAGAGAACTCACAAATATTTGATGATGGAATGCTAAAGATTATGACCTTGGATGAGACTAGGGAAAGCTTAGGCAGAAGAAGGAATACAGGGAAAGGGAAGAGAAGGAGGTCCAGGCAAGAAAGGAGGAGGCTAAAAGGAAGAAGGAAGTTAATAATATGATTGAAAGTGAATGGAAATGAATCAAGACTCACTATGATGAAGAGCTTGCCAAATGGCAGGCTAAATGCTCTACTTGGAGGGAGGAAGGGCTTCTAAGGGCTTATTAGAGCCCTAGACCTTTTAGACTAACAAAAAAACAAGTCCAGGACAACATAATATGAGAGAGGGGCCTTGATGAAGAAGATGTTACAATTCTCTACTCTCTTACCTTCAGTTCTAAGGGTTCTACACCCTTCCATACTAGAACTCAGGACTTCTGTCCCTTAGAAGCACTGTCTATAGACTATATGTGTACTGACTCTTACTACTACCCTTCCTTACTTTATCATTCCATTCCTTTGACCACTCCTTCATTCTCTGTTCATTCTATAGTCTCTTACCCTTTGTCCATCCCTTCATTCTTTGTACCTTTATCTTTGACATTCCTTTCTTTCATTCTTCATAGCTTATCATTCTTAGTAGCTCATACTGTCAGCAACAGTGTAGAGGGGACCTAAAGGCTTAGTAAGGGGACCCAGGCTACAACTATCCTACATAACAGAAATACAGAATGTAAGCACTAGAATGTAGTCAGAACTTACAGAACAGGTAGAGAGAGAGAGTGAGACAAGAGTAGAGTATATAGAGTGAGCCTAAGAGTACAGGACTATCTAGAGTAGACAAGATCAAGACTACAGGACCAGTCTGATCTTGTATGCCTATATATACTAAACTACACAAGAGTACTCAGGGAGTATGAGCCACTAAGAATGATAAGCTACAAAGAATGAAAGAAAGGAATGTCAAAGA